>NC_135406.1:6655120-6735120 GCF_051989625.1 Stigmatopora argus
TAATTAAGTTTCCCTTGTGTGTAAATGTTTTACCACAAACTGTACATGATAAGGGTTTCTCCCCAGTGTGGCTCCTCATATGTGCTTTCAAAGTAGACTTTTTCCCAAAGGTTTTTCCACACTGAGAGCATTTCCAGAGTTTGCCGTCCTTAAGACCTTCATTGTCATAAAGCAAGTCTTCGGTATCTGATAACGGAGCAATTAAATTGTCTGCTTGCTCTTCAGCTGAGCTGCCGTTCGGAGTCTCCGCCCCTCTGCCGGCCACGCCCAGATCATCTTCACTCTTGAAAGGCTCACCAGTTGACACGGTGACATCTTCTTCCTCCTTTTTGATTTGCTGTTGAGGGAACTCTGGCTCCTCCTCTTTAATTTGGGGTAACTTTAAGGTGTGTGCAGGCTCCGCCCCTCTGCTGGTCACGCCCAGATCCTCTTCTCTCTTCAGGAATTCACCAAGTGACCAGGTGACATCATCTTCCTCCTTGATTGGAAGTCGCTCGTCTCTCATTTGTTGTTGAGAGAACTCTGGCTCCTCCCCTTTGATTTGGGGGAGCTCGAGTTCCTTTTTAAGGCCAGCAGACTTTTTCCCATCAGGACCAAGATATTCTCTGAAACCTGCAAAGACACAAAAATAAATGATATGTTTTATAATCTGTCTATCTAACGAGAAGTCCTTTAGGTTAGACTGGGAATGTAAAGTCTTATACAGTGGTACCTCGTCATACGACCGCTCATCATACAAAATGCTCGTCTTACGGGGGAAATTTCGATCGAATAATTCGCCCGTGATGCGGTCAAAATTTCGTTATGCGACCAAGCCAGGTGGCCATGGCTTTTTTTTTTGCATGTCTTTCGTGTACGTATAACAATATTTACGAGCACCGGATGAGCTATTCAGACCAGGAAACGCACAACGCCCATGCGCGGGGAAAAGAGGGCTTTCTGGGTAATGAAGTATACTCGTGCTCGCAACAGCATCCCCGGTAGCAACTCTATCATAGGCGCCGTTCGAGGGGATGCGAACACAGATGCTACAAGCTAAAAGGAGCCGCTAGCCAGCGCCCCCGAAGCTCCCATGAGCAGCGGTGCGATCGCTGATAAGACTGCTGCTCGTTGGCAAGTGGTCGTGCGTTCTCCGATTGTGAGGACATTTGTGTGCATCATTTTCGGAATATTTTGAAGGGAATAGTACGACAGCAAACAGCCCATCGATAGCGAACATGAGGGTGGAGTGTTTGTTCTGTTTACGAGTGCGTCGTGTGGAATACAAACCGAAGCCCCCCGCCCCTTTTGTGCGTCTCTCTCTCCCCTCGGCGAAATCCGCCCAATTTTAGTTAGATTAAACACTATTTCTATTAAACCACTCGTTATTTATTAGTTTGTCAATATATGGCGAATTATAAGAAATAAAACATTTTTTTTCAATCCAATGTCCTGTTTTTGGTGTTTTTTTCAGAGAGTTGGAACGAATTAATTTGTTTCCCATTCATTTCAATGGGAAACTTTACCTCGAGTTACGAGAATCTTGTCATACGAGCTCAGTCCCGGAACGGATTAAGCTCGTATGTCGAGGTACCACTGTACTTATACCGGCGGTGGTTAGACTGGGAATGTAAAGTCTTATACTTATATCGGCGGTGGCTAGGCTCGTAACATGACATTAACTTGAAATTTAACTGAAATCAACTCAAATGACTATACACACCCACACATATTTGACCACCCGGAACCATCTCAATAAGCTCGTATCTCCAATTTGTCTCATATCTCAAGGAAAAAAAATGCTCGGAATTTAGCTCGTTTCTCAAATTTCCCGTAAATTGGGACACTCGTATGTCAATGTATTCCTGTAATATGCTGGCTGCCACAGCAAATGTTCAATTATTTACGTAATAATTAAAGCACTTGCGGGTGACCCACATTGTAATCAACAGTTTGAGGAAAACAGAGTTCACCTTCAAAATTAAAGTACAATTAAGAGCACACCTACACATTTCAATGTTTAAAAATGTTTTGTTTTATTAAACCCAAAGGATTCTTTAATCTCATCTCATTTTCTGAACCGCTTTATCCTCATCAGAGTCGGGGGGGGGGTGCTGGAGCCTGTCCCAGCTAACTTTGGGCCAGAGGCGGGGGGGGGGGCACCCTGATTTGTTGGCCAGCCAATCGCAGGGCACAACAAGACAGACAACCATTCACGCTCATACTTAGGAGCAATTTAGTGTGTCCAATCAGCCTACCATGTCTTTACAATGTGGGAGGAAGCCGGAGTACCTGGAGAAAACCCGCACGCGTCAAAATAAAAAGGTAATTTTTTAATTAAAAAAAAGCCTTTCTATAAATGGTCATTTTTTAAAGAAACTGATACTTTACTATACATGGTCTTTTTTATTATTAAAAAAAGCCTTACTATGCAAAGTCTATGCATGTCTTTGGAGTGTGGGAGGAAACCGCAGTACCTGGAGGAAACCCACACAGGCCTGGGAAGAACATGCAAACTCCACACAGGTGGACTTGACCTGGATTTGAACCTAGGACCCGAGAGCTGTGAGGCCGATGCGCTAACCACTCGCTCCTCTGGGCCGGTTTTCACATTTTTATGAATTTATAATTTTAAAAAAAATTCCAGTGCTGAGTCCTAGTAGCAAGCGGAAGACATGGGAGTTGCTTCCGCTTGAAAATTTATTTAAAAAATAAAAGAAAAATCCGTGATGTAGTGAAATGCTGAGGGATTACTGTACTTGAATATGCAATTGCAGCGCACAAAAAAGCACTTCTACAATTACCATTAAGCCTTAATGATGAAGGGAATATATAGATATAAAAATGGACCCACCTTCCATTCTGTGAAGGACAACTTTTGCATAGATTATTTTGCAAAATGTCGAGTTTTCCTCGTGGAACTTTGCTGCTCTTTTCCCACACGTAAATTCTGATGGAGACGCCATTGATAGCTGCTAACTAGGCTAAATTAAAGAGGGCGCAAAGCTTCAAAGTTCTTCGACGACTTTAAGAGTTGATCCTTTTATATATGCTAACAGGCTGAGCTAAAGTAGGCCGCAAAACTTCAACGAGGTCTTGAAAATGATTTTGGCTGATATTTAAGGTCATAAAGTAGCTTATGCTAGACACGTCGGGGACCCATAGGTTAAGCTAGGTGGCGAAAACTGCGCATGCGCGGTGGTTGCGTCACTTCCTTCGATTTATAAATGTAAGAGAGTCGGAAATAGGAAATAATTAATCTTCAAATGTTCTGACGTGTGGTTTGAGCAATAAATGTTTGCCCAGGTTTTAATTAAATTGAAAATTAAATGAAACAAATAACTTGAAGATTGCGTCTCAAAAGGAGGCGTCGCAAAACGCGCATGCGCAGAGAAAAATCGTCATTGATAATGGAGCTGTTGCTGTTTCGCCGATTGGCATCACGGGAGAAGTAGTTCTTCAATGAAACGGTTTGAACTCGCAGGAATCAGTCTCTTATTTAGGTAACGCTCCCTCGTGGTCAGGAGAAAATTTGTTTAATTTTAATTTCAGTATTCGTGGACATTATACACAATAATTAAGACACTGTCAATCACAAGTTATCGAAGAAGCGCAGAAATTATATCAGAAAATTTGCAATTTCTCAAAGGTGTCTTAAACCCAAAAGGAAATGTTTGTTTTTTCTTTTATTAACATTATTCCCTCAATCTGGACCAACCACTAGATGTGAATTATATTTCTTGATTTTCCCATTTTTAACGAATATTTGCAATTTTTTCATCCTTATTTTTTCTTTTTGTGTTTTAGTTAAATGAGTATTTAGTAAAATGTAAAAATAACTATATAAAAATGTTTTCTGTTTTCCACTTCAATTTTGAACATAAAAACATATTTCGTTTCCTTTTGAAATTAAATGATTAAAAGACATCTTCCCTCAGTAAGAAAAAAAGCAAAAATAAACATAGTTTTAGATCTATAAAAAATGTAAAATGCAAGGCTTGTCATTCAGTTCTTTGTTCATTTGGAATTAATAGGTAATGAAGCTATAATTTAAATTGTGCCATACTGTTTGGACCGAGTGCACTTTCCCCCAGTCTTCCTGTCGGGGCCAGTCAATTGTCTTCATAACTATGGACTGAACAGGACAACAAGTTCCAGGCCAGACGGATGATCTACAACAGGGGTCTCAAACTCGCGGCCCGCGGGCCAACTGCGGCCCTCGGGACGATAATTTGCGGCCCCCGTCTTAATATGAAAGATTAATGTTTGTGCGGCCCGCAAGATTGATATGAATGACACTTGTTGTGTTCGGAGCTGAATGAACCAATCACGGTGAGGTATACGGCTCTGGAGGGCGGGACATCGGCCGGGCTGTCCAGTGCCTCGCTCACTCACTCATTCATTCCTCCAATCAGCTGGGCGAAGGAGAAGCCGTGAAGCTGATCACTCCGCTCGGCGCGCACACTCCTCCGCTGCTCTCAGCATAGAACTGAATGAGGCGCTATGATCCGTGATCCAGCCTGTGTCAGTGTAGCCATCTCCGCGAGTGAAACGGAGAAACGGAGAGCGAAAGGGCGCATGCGCCACAAACCCGCGCGACTGAAAGTGAAAGATCAACCCGAGACTCATTCCAAGTGGAAAAACATATTACACTGTAATAATTACAGAGCCCCAGAGATGTCTCTTTCAAAGCCTGCCGTGAAGAGAAAGGTCGGTGATGAGCACAGACAGTTTCAAGAAAAGTGGCGAGTGCAATATTTCTTTGTTGAACACAGGGGCAGCCCGACCTGTCTCATTTGCATTGAAAAAGTTGCGGTGCACAAGGAATACAATTTGAAACGTCATTATACTACGAGACATGCTGAGGAGTACGAAAAATACCAGGGAGATGAGAGAGCCAACCAGGTTGCCAGTCTTAAAACATGTCTTCTGAGGCAACAGGATTTCTTCAAGAAGGCTACCAAAGACAGTAATGCAGCAGTCGAAGCTAGCTACGCCGTTTGTGAGTTGATTGCTAAAGCAGGAAAGCCATTCACAGAAGGTGAATTTATCAAAAAGTGCATATTACAGGCTGCACATATTGTCTGTCCAGAAAAGAAAAGTCTGTTCAACCACATCAGCCTTTCTGCCAACACCGTGGCAGAGCGCATTTCTCACCTGTCAAGTGACATTTATGATCAACTGTGTGAGAAAGCACAATGTTTCAGTGTATATTCAGTGGCTCTTGATGAGACCACAGACATCACAGACACTGCCCAGCTCGCAATATATATCCGTGGTGTTGATGACAATTTTAAAGTAATGGAGGAGTTGCTCACAGTAATTCCAATGCATGGCCAGACCACCGCGAAGGAAATATTTCACCAGCTGTGTGATGCCATTAAGAATGCCGGTTTGCCATGGAAGAGCTTTGTTGGAATAACAACCGATGGAGCCCCATCATTGACAGGGAGGAAGAATGGACTGGTAGCACTTGTTCAAAAAAAACTGGAAGAGGAGGGTGTGGAGGAGGCCATAGCTCTGCACTGCATTATACATCAGCAGGCCCTTTGCAGCAGATGCCTGAAGTTTGACAATGTGATGTCTGTCGTTGTGAAATGCATCAACCAAATCAGATCCAGGGGCTTAAAAAGCACAGAAGGTTCTGTGCTTTTTTAGAGGAAATGGAGTCAGAATATGGGGATGTGCTCTACTTCACTGAGGTACGTTGGCTCAGCAGGGGAAACGTGTTGAAGAGATTGTTTGAGTTGAGAGCAGAAGTAAAAGACTTCATGGAGATAGACGGGGTTGCTGACCCTGTGCTAAGTGATCCCAAATGGCTCATGGACTTGGCTTTTCTTGTTGATATCACACATGAGCTTAATATACTGAACAAGAAGCTACAAGGCCATGGGGCAACTTGTCAGTGCTGCCTATGACAATGTGAGAGCATTCTGCACTAAACTTGTGTTATGGAAAGCCCAGCTCTCTCAGACAAACCTTTGCCATTTCCCAGCATGCAAGGCTCTCGTGGATGCAGGCATACCATTCAGTGGTGAGAAGTATGTTGAGGCCATTTCGAAGCTACAGGAGGAATTTGATCACAGATTTGCAGACTTCATGACACACAAAGCCACATTTCAAATTTTTGCGGACCCCTTCTCCTTTGATGTGCAAGATGCCACTCCTGAGCTTCAAATGGAGCTCATTGACCTGCAGTGCAACTCTGCACTCAAAGCCAAGTTCAGGGAGGTGAGTGGAGAAGCAGACAAGCTTGGGCAATTTTTGAGAGTTGATCCCCATACTTGTGTGTCTTCTCCACCTTGAACTTCAATAAGTCCAAGTACAGGTCCAGACTTACTGATGAGCATCTTCAAGCTCTACTGAGGGTCTCCACTGCTTCCCCCCTCAAGCCAAATGTGACTCAGCTATGTGAGAAGAAGCGCTGCCAGGTCTCTAGCAGCAAGAAGTAGGCAAGAGAAGCCGTGTTCAGAATATTTCATGTTCAAAGTTCCATTCAAGTTCAGAAAGTTAAAGGTTAAAGAGCTGTTAATACAGACATTTGAAACGGAATAAAAATAATTCATTTTCTCTACTTAGCCAGCCAGTGTATGTCTACTGTATGCTCATTATTATTATTTTATTTTTGTATTACTGATTGATTTATTTTTTTATTCATCTTTAAGTTAATTTATTTAATTCATTATTTTTTGTCAAAAAATAAAGATATTTGATAACGTTGGACTGTTTTATCAGCGCTTTTCTTGTGGAAATCCTGATGCGGCCCAGTCTCACCCAGACTCTGCCTCTAGCGGCCCCCAGGTCAATTGAGTTTGAGACCCCTGGTTTAGACTGTCGAAATGCTTGCTAATAGAATTAGGGGTGTCTTGAGCCCTGGGGAAAGTTTCACCTTATTCAACAAAGAGGAACTGCCCCAGGGGTCCGGAGCCTGTTTGAACCATTGTGTGAAGATTGCGGGAGATCGGGAAAGAGACTGTAAAGGTGTTACCTTAACATACATCAAATAACCTTTTGTAACTAAGAGATATCCCTCTCTTTCCTTTGATCAGCTTGAAACTTCCTGTAACTTGACACAATAAGAGACAAGGCTAGAGGAGACATCTTCAGAGTGTGTCGGAGGATTGAGACGAGAGCAGTCCCGAGACCCTCTCATTTTTAAATAAAGTTGACTCAATTCTCTGTGCTTTTCCTTCTTTCAGATTGGTGATACAAATGTCTGGTGTTTAAACCTAACAGTCTTGCACTTTTCATCTATTTAGAAACATAAATTGGATGATTTGAAGTTTGAAGATGACTCGGAAAAAAAAATACCATCAAATATCCTCACCTTGCCCGTGTTAAAATTATACTTATCATGTCGTATTATCCGGAACTCCGTCAACGTCATCCACGATAAGCAGGTCGCGCTTGGGTGAGGGAGCCAAACAAACCACGTTGCCACGTATGAACTGCATTTAACCAATATTATGCAAACTTTTTTTTTCTATTTCCTTATATTCTTTCGCATTTGTTCTTTCATTTCGAAAGGACGTTCTTTGACCACAGGAAACGGCGCTCCACATCTGAGGCGCATGGACCCGGAGAAGAGCCCCCTCCCTAGCCGATGCGGATCAGACGTCGAACGCCGTCTACGGCGGTCACGGCGAAACATAATTGGATGGATGATTTAGACATTTTTAGGACACAATTGTCCATGCTCTAGTGCCGTTGCCATCACCAAATAATTATACTTAATTTCATGCTGCGATATGAATCTGGATCGGAGCGGTCCTCAAATCGGCAAGACGTTTCTACTAAGGGGCGTAAAACACATTGGCATGGATTAACTGCATTTAGCACACGTCGCCCACAAACTTGACCGCACCCAAAAGATTTTTCTTCATTTGACTACGCCGCTCTTTGGCCACCGCAAACAAAGCTTGAGGCCCGAGTCCAGTCGACTCTGAAAATTGGATGAGCCCCCTCCCCGTCGACGGGGGTCGAACGTCGAGCGTCATCTACGGCGGTTGCGGTCAATCTCATTGATTGACACCTCATTTAAAACTATGGATGGATACTTTCTAGACTTTTACGACACACTGAAGCTACAATTTGAATCCATATTCATCGCGGAAAGAGTCAACTTAGCGTGACGGCTTGTCGTCTGGGGATTGTCGGGAACATCCAATGAACAGGTTGTGCCTGGGTAAAAGAAAAACAATTCCATTCAAATGGACGTCAATGAGTAGTGTTTGTCACAAAGGCTCCATTACTGAAATTGATTAGGTGTGCAATGGGCCAAATGAATTAATCGGATCTAGAAACACGCAACGATCAAACTAAATAGAAATAAAAACGCTACTTTCATGTTGAAAGTTACATTTGAACAAACAAGCAATCGGAAATGACAACACTTCTTACCTTTTCAGGGACTTTATCTGAAAAGACGCACGGACCAAAGATGGATTAAAACAACACAAAGAAGCAAATAATATCCCAAAAATTGTTTTTTGTGGACTTCAGAGCCTCAAACTATTTTACTGATGTATTTATCAACACAAAAACCCATAATATACAAATAGACCCATATATATATATATATATATATATATATATATATATATATATATATATATATATATATATATATATACATATATATATATATACATATATATACATATATATATATATATATATCCATACAATCATACATACATATATATATATGTAGAAAACAAGTTGACCGTATATTGAACAAGTGTAATTGTACAAAAAAGTTATTATTTTATGTGTGTATATATATATATATATATATATATATATATATATATATATATATATGTATATATACACACATATATACACATATATACATATGTATGTATATATATATATATATATACACACACATAAAATAATAACATTTTTTTGTACAATTACACTCGTTCAATATACAGTCAACTTGTTTTCTTTTTTCTTTTTACAACTTCGAGAAGTCCTTCTCAACTATTCAACAGGGTAAACAATAAAATATCAATAACATAAATTCCTTGCTATGACCATCATAAACACTCCTACAGGGTAATGGCGGCCAAAGGTAGCGTACTGAATGTTACATACATGTGCATGACCACATCGCACATTCACGCTCGCACTTCAAAAGTAAATAAACAATACTAAACATTATCTTCTCTCTCACACGCTAAACAGTGTATATTGCAAACCACAAACTCAACCGACCTCTACAACAACCAGCATACCTTGAAACACAGGGACAAATAATCACAATTGTGATTCGTTGTTGCTTCCTCAACCCAGCCTTACTGATATAAAGAAAAACTCCCGTGTTGTTCAATCTATTTGCATAAGGCATCAATAATCGAATACTTATCTATACCAGTGGCGGGCGGTGCATTTTCTGGTAGCGCCTTCAACGTATGAATCCAACCCTCAAAAACTATGTTATGGCTATAAAACCTCTACTGCAGCTACAGCTGCAACACAAAAGAAAAGACAGCGATGAACGTCAATGGCGTACGGGCAAACATTGCCCGAAAATGGGGTAAAATCCAGCCGAAAACAGCATTTATTGATTAAATACAAATACTGGAGCTTTTTAGACATCAGAACCGGGCCCGGAGTATCATTTCCCCGGTAAAAAGACACAGATGAACGTCGATACGTCCATACGTGAAATGACAAAAAATGCATCAAAATACTAAAATTAGGTAAAATCCACTTCCTAGCATCATTTATTGATTGAATACAAATACTGGAGCTTTTGAGACATTGCAACCAGGCCAGGGGGGTGATTTTTCCCGGGAAAAGACAGCGATGGACGTTGTTGGAGTAATCATTATTATAAATGTGTTTGCAATGCTTTTATGTTAGAGTTGAATTAATATGTGAAGACAAACGCTTACGCCAAGGTCGCTCTCCAGGACAGCTGAGTCCAATGAGAGATACAAGTTCGCAAGGACATAAAACAATACACTGAGTTCTTGCTCCGAGGACTGAGTACTGGAAGATACGCCTCAACCCTTTCCCCAGATACAAGTTCGCAATGAAGATCTGTGAAGGATGCTTAAATTGTTGTTGATTCAGCGGATGGCTATCAATCAACTCGCATATTGTTTTTCCTTTGTGACGCTAGTTTGACGCTAGGTTTGCTTGATTATGGAATTGTTTTGTTTCTTGCTTACGCAATTGGATCGAGTCGATAACCTTGTAATTGTTTTGATTTGAGGCCTTAAATGGGCAGGACATAATGCCACTCGTTAGAATAATCTTGTGGGGCGAGCGGCCGGATGTATTCTCTTCTTGCAAGAATTAAATGTGATGTGACTACAGATGCCTTTTTTATTGAAAGCTGAATTGGAAAAACCTAAGGATAAACCTACAATTGGATGAACCTAACATTTGGTACTTCGAGCCTGTGGTCAAGATACCGAAGCAGAATCCAGGTCGCTCCCGTTCGATATCTGGAAAGACCGTGCACGGCGCTTATATACCCTTTTCCGGGCTGGATAACTCGAAGGAGCGCCTGGGTTCTCGACGGTTTCGATGACTAACCCTCTGAAAGAGACATCTGGGGTCATATCTGGTAAGTCCACGTGAATGTCTGCGTTTGTTGACGGGTTCCAAATGCGCGAAGGGGCATTGCACGTGAGGTCCATTTTTTTTAAATGAGACTCGCGTCCAGGGGACTGCGACACGCGTCCAGGGGACTGCGACACGCGTCCAGGGGACTGCGTTAAAAACCCTGGGTATACTAGTCGCTGCCAGGTAAAGAGACAGAGCTGGAGTCTATAAAACTAGGGGCAGTTCGGGGTGTCCTGTGCCGTGGTCCGGAAAGGTACAAATATAACTCTGACAGTATATCAAGCTAGGGTATACATTTGTGTTGCGTGTGTTACGTGTTGCGTGTGTTACGTGTTGCGTGTGTTACGTATGTCCTTCCGCGGAAAAGAAATTTGCTAACTGATAACTGAGTGCACGCGAGCTCCATCCAAAGATGGGCAGCTCGAATAAAAAAGCGGCTAGCGACGACGATCCAAAACAGCGTCTGCCGTGTAGAGATTGGAAGTTTGTTGAAAGTCAAAGCGCTACAAGAGTTAAACACCTAAACTTATGGATAACCGAGTATGGGTTTACTGGACAGCTTAATATGCATAAAATACTGGATTTACAAGATAAAATGCGCGTTAAGCACAAGAGTAATCTGTGTAAAATGGATAATGATGGATATGAGGATACAAATTATTGGTTTTTGATGGCAAAAAAGCGTTGTGATAGGAACGTTAGGAAAATTGAGCGGAGTGAGAGCCAAAATGTTGATAACAGCGGGGCCGGAAAAGCAGAGCCTTCTGTCTTGTTCCACAGAAAGAAGGGTGATAAAACGGGTCCGTTGTGTGAAAAAATAAAAGATAGCGAAATGTTACCAAGGGGTTGGAAAAAAAAAAAATGAGGTTAAACAGAAATCGGGTTTTCAAAAATGCTATGTGCTGGGTTTGTGGAAAATTGGGGCATATATCGCATGATTGCCTGGACAAAAAGGTCTCAAAAAAAAAAGACAGGCCTGCTCAAAATGATTTTAATGAGGATTTTGAACATGAGGATGTGGAGCTAATTTTAAACCAGAGATCACATTCTTTGTGAATGAATTCAATTGGAGTTTTTTGTGTGATGCTGAAAGTTGTAAAACAGCAATTAAAATGGTTATTTCCAAGTGCTAGACATACTTTTTAATAGTATCTAAATGTGTGGTTCCCATGACTTGATTTATAGCCTTACTACTTATTAAAAAATGAATATTCCATAATAATTCTAACAACTGTCAATGTACTGGAATGAAATGGCTTATTGTGGCTTATCCTGGTTTCGTTCCCGTCTGCTAGCGGGAATATTTGGGTTAACAGAAATACAAAACGGCAAATTAAATGTTTAGCGGGCTTGCCAAAACTGCGTTTTTGTCATATTCTAAACTTGCCAAATAATGCGTTGATTGCGGGGGAAGCGCTCTGTTTTGGTGCGGCTGATCTGACGGTGTTAGACATTATAATACAGTATAGTATGCGCGCGGACCGCACAAGCGACTAAAATTTTTGGGGGACCCCTTCCGTGGAGAATATTACAATTATTGGCCTTGAGGGCGCTGAAGCAAACTTGAGGGCAGAAATGGGTTTTGCTAGTTGTGCTTGCAGCATATTGTGATTATGGGGTCTTGGCAAACTATGGTGATATAGTTGGATATCGGGAGAGTAATTAATTTAGTGTAATTAATTTAGTCTTCTCTAAAAAGCGTTATAATTGTGTGCACAGGAGGACAAAAAGAAAAGCGTTTTGGAATTTGCAAACAAAGATAAGAATGCTGCTTCTGCAGCGAGCGTGAAGGTCACAGTCAGCGGCTAAGGGCGCGCTTCCGTTTAAACATTTTGGAATGAGAACGAAAAATAGTCTGCAAGGGCGCAAGGTTCCGCGATTATCTTCGCATTTATTTTTGGGATTTAATCAGAAATGTCTTTCGAGGTGATAGAAAATCGGTTTGGCAAAGATTGATTTGGTAAAAGCTTTGGAATTGAGAATAATACTATTATTATTATTTTCTTTTTTTCTTTTGTGAAGTTCAAAGGGCTCTTAATTGAAGAGAGCTAGTTTTGGAGGATAAAACGATTGGCTGGTTAAAGAAAAATGAATGGATTTTTTACAATATTATGGCATATTGGTGACAATTTGTGGGTCCTTTATTAAGCATTGAAAATTGTAATTAGGAAATGCCTAGTAAAAGGTGGATTTCTCTAATTTAATTGTAGATTTTTCTTGTGGTAACAGGGAGCTATAAGAAATGGCTCTTATCTTAAGTAAACATAGTATGGGGTGATTTGCAATTTATGTCTTAGGTATTAAGAGTTATTTGGTTGTTAAAGAAATCAGACATGAAATTAACAATGCGGAAATGAGAAATTTCATGGCATTCGTCCAAATTGTTAGGTAAATTGAACCTGGCTGGGGTAAATAAGATAATTGGTTAAGGATAGGCATAGTTTCCCTAGAAGAAACATGTAGCGTCTTTCAGTGCACAAAAGGCGTTCCTTGTTTGACCTAGAGGGGGAATATGCTTTGGTATAGGTCATATTGATGACTATTGGGACGTTATTACTGTCTATTACTTTAGGGGCATACAAATTAAGAATTAATTCCATTAATTCCAAATGAACATATAGTAACATCCCAGAATGAACCCAACAGACGTCAATGGTGAAACGCCAAAAATTAAACTGGGGTAAAATCCACTTCCGAGCAGCATTTTGTGATTAAATACAAACACTGGAGCTTTTCAGATATCAGAACGTGGCCCACAATTGAAATATTATTTAGGAATATAGCCATATTTGTAATTTTACTCACCCTTTTTACACAATATCCATCCTCCTTACTTTCTTCTTTCCTATCGCCATCGAAGCTAATAATGAAAGTCAAGCCTGTCCTGTCATATTTCTGGCATAGTCCGTTTTGAAAATGGCTTTAAATCAAAAATACAATATACTATTTGCTTGTGGAGCTAAGTTAGCACACTGAAAGTGCCGCACACACCATATTCCCGGCTGTAACAGGGTTGCTAGCTTCGGCGTTGACCGCCCTTTCTTAATGATGTCCATTTTTTTTCTGGAAAAGTCCGTCTGGAAAATAGCTTTGTGAGAGAAATCTATAACAAAAGCCATTTGTTTTTGCCACTGTCGGCCATGTGGGTGGAGTTTGCGATCTCTGGCTGCTTTGGCCCGCCTACTAGCCAATCATAGTTTGTGAAAGCAATGACATGTCCCAGCCAGCAAAATGCTAACGCCTATGAAAAATCATTGTGGGGTTGCCAACTCGAAATCTGATTGGTTAAAAGCAACAGTCTAGTTTAATGCAGCAGAGCCCGCAAGAACTGATTGTGAAGGCTTTGAGGCAGATCTGATCTGGCAACAAATAATGGCTGAAATGTGATTGGTTAAATGCTTCAATATGAAAACACACATCTGGAAGCAGTGCAACCAGGGGGAAAAGCAATGAAAGGAAGCTAACAGACTATTTGGAAAAATAAGTATTGATGGACAAAATATATGATTCAGATATTTCTTAGGCCAGCAGAGAAGGCCTTGAAGGCCCTGACGGCCCACCGCTGATCTGTACTATATCTATACTCAATCTAACCTAGTTGCACATCCCCAACATGCGATCGTTAATGGGGTGTAAATTAAACACTTTAGCATGTCACACCTTCACGTAGACAAATTCAAAACGGAAGTCACGTGAGCAGTACAACCAGAAAGTTTGTCCACAGCGGTCAAGTTGGCGCCCTGAGCGAGCAATGGCAGGCACAAGTGAGTTTTTTCACGTTTTATGCAAGATACAGTTTTGTTTTTCTTGAATTTCCTAATTTAGTCTCTACTTTTTTGGATAGAATTGTGAAGTAAATAAAATCTTCAACGACACTAAATTTTCTTATACAGTAATACCTTGACATACAAGTGTTCCAACATACGAGAAATTTGAGATACGAGGAAAATTCAGAGAATTTATTTTGCCTTGAGATACGAGACAAATTTGAGATATGAGCATTCCAGATGGTTCCCAATTGTGAGTCGGTGATAAATTAGAACAATAAAGATGTTTTTCCGTTATAACAGCCTGTTTTTGTTTTTTTTAGGATGGAAACTGATTACGTAATTTGTATTTTGTTCATTTCTATGGGAAGAATCGACTTGAGATACGAGTAAATTGACATACTATCTCGATCCCGCAGTAAGCGCGTATCTTAAGGTATTATTGTATTTGAATAGTGTGGATTGATATTACACATTAAAAAGTGTAAACAAGATTTTAGGAGGCAAAATACAATTATACTTCGATTACAATGATCTTTCATACAGAAATTGATAAAGCAAACAAAGCCGTGATTGGCCAATGCTTATCACACCACATTTGCGTCTTAAGTCTATCCTTACGACTAAATCTCTGGCAAGAAGCTGAGCAGGAAAGGGGTTTCTGACCGATGTGGGTAAATGTGTTTTTAAGATATTCCTGCCACAAATTGAGCAAAAAAGGGCTTTTCTCCTGTGCGGGTTGTTAAGTCTTCTTTTCAGGTTCCCTTATGTGAAAATGTTGGAACATTAACTGCGCCTGGAAAAAGTTTTGGAATTGTGTAGCTTTTTAATTGGGCTGTTGTAGCGAATCTGTGGCCACAGACTGAGCAGGAAAACATTGTTCTCCAGTGTGGGTTAATAAGTGTTCTTTTAAGCTTCTCCATTGGGAAAATCTTCGACCACAAACCGAGCAGGAAAATGGTTTTGCACCTACGTGTGTTCTTGCATGATTATTTAAGCTTCCCTTCACTGTGAATGTTTGACCACAAACTGAACACAAAAATGGCTTTTCACCAGTGTGGGTTCTTATGTGAAGATTTAAGTTTCCTTTCCGTGTGAATGTTTGACCACAAACTAAGCATGAAAATGGTTTGTAACCAGTGTGGGTTCTTGTGTGCATAGTTAAGTGTACCTTCTGTGTGAATGTTTGACCACAAACTGAGCATGAAAATGGTTTGTCACCAGTGTGGATTCTTGCATGATTATTTAAGCTTCCTGTTGGAATAATCATTATTATAAATGTGTTTGCAATGCTTACTTAGGAATAGAAAGCCTTATTATAAACATGCTTACTATATTAATCAATATATTTACTTATTAGGAATAGTAATGCTCATCCTGAATGTGTAACAATATTAAACAATACATATATGTGTTGAACGTTGTGCTTTTATGTTAGAGTTATTGGCATTAATAAAAGCCATTTTAATGCATGCCTTGCTAAAGTAAGGACTGGTCCACATCAAGAGGACAGGGCATGGAGAGGTCTCACAACAATTGCTCTTGGGAACTGCGAACTGTTTTCGGCTTCGGAGGACTCAGGACAGGTGCTCTTGGGAACTGAGGACTGTTTACGGCTTCGGAAGATGGACTCACAACAAGCGCTCTTGGGAACCAAGGACTGTTTTGGGAAGCCCCTCTTCGCTGAAGGGTTCGCATCGAAACTCGCTTGGGAAGATTCGACAGGTCCTACGATTGTTTTGATAACTGTACAAAGTTGTTGTGAGACTCTACGAATGTTTAGACTTCTGTGGGGCATGGCGTGAAAATCTTATGATTAAATTAGCGAAACGGACTTCGAGTTGTTAGAATGATCTTGGCCGGAGACGCGGATGGATGTATTCTCTCTTGCAAGAATTAAACAAAGATATGACTTCCGATGCCTTTTTATTGAAAGCTGAATACGGAAAAACCTAAGGATAAACCTACAATTGGATGAACCTAACACTTCCCTTCACTGTGAATGTTCGACCACAAACTGAACAAGAAAATGGTTTTTCACCTGTGTGGGTTCTTACATGACTATTTAAGCTTCCCTTCTGTGTGAATCTTCGACCACAAACTGAACACCAAAAGGGTTTTTCACCAGTGTGGGTTCTTGTGTGTATTTGTAAAATAAAAATTGTAGAAAAGGCTTTACCGCAAACTGAACACGAAAATGGTTTTTCACCAGTGTGGTTTCTTGTGTGTCTTTGTAAAGCACGCTTTTGAGAAAAGGCTTTACCGCAAACTGAACACGAAAATGGTTTTTCACCAGTGTGGGTTCTTGTGTGCATTATTAAGTGTTGCTTTCGAGAAAAGGCTTTACCGCAAACTGAACACGTAAATGGTTTTTCACCAGTGTGGGTTCTTGCATGACTAATTAAGATTCCCTTCCGTGTGAATCTTTGACCACAAACTGTACATGAAAAGGGTTTCTCCCCAGTGTGGCTCCTCATGTGTGTTTTCAAAGAAGACTTTTTCCCAAAAGTTTTCCCACACTGAGCGCATTTGCAGAGTTTGTCACCACTGGGATTTTTCTTAACATCTTCAACATCATCATCGTCAAAAAGCAAGTCATTGCCATCTACTAAAGGAGCAATTAAATTTTCTGCTCGCCATCCTTCTGTTGAGCTGCCGCTCAGAAGCTCCGCCCCTCTGTTGGCCACGCCCAGATCATCTTTACTCTTGAAAGGCTCACCAGTTGACCATTTGACACATTCCTCGTTTTTGATTGGAGGTTGCTCTTCTCTTTTGCACTGTTGAGGGATTTCTGGCTCCTCCTCTATAATTTGGAGCAAAGTTGAGGCGTTTTCAGGCTCCATCCCTACGCTGGCCACGACCAGATCATCCCACTTCACGGACTCACCAGGTGACCAGGTGACATCATCTTCCTCCTTTTGGATTAGAAGTTGCTCTTCTCTCATTTGTCGTTGAGGGAACTCTGGCTCCTCCTCTTTGATTTGGGGGAGCTCTTTAAGGCCAACAAACTCTTGCCCATCAGGACTAAGATTTTTCCTGAAACCTGCAAAGACAAAAAGATAATATGTATCACTACATGTAGTCGAAAATGGGATTTTTTTTTCTTACTTTTACAAGTTTATTATCACAGCATGGTTGATTATTTTGCAATAATATATGCCAGAAGTCACGTTTTAGTTTGATCCAGTCATCTGGTACACAATTTAAAGACAAAATAGTGGTGACATTCAGATTACGTTGATTATTTAAAATATTTTATCCTTTTCATTTATTGTTATCATCACATAAACCTCCAAAATTATTCCAAAATCTGATTTTTCACACTGACCGCTTCCGATTTGAGTGATGCAAAAATAAGTAATGTAATGTTTTTAATTGCATAATTTTATGAGTAGGTAAATGGTTTTTCACCAGTATGGGTTCTTGTGTGGGATTTTAAATATTGCTGATGCGGAAAGGATTGATCACAAACTGAGCATGAAAATGTTTTTTCTCCAGTGTGGGTTCTTATGTGGCCTTTTAAGTAGTTCTTTTGAGAGAAAGCTTTACCACAAATCGAGCTGGAAAATGCTTTTTCACCAGTGTGGCTTCTTATGTGGGTTTTTAAGTGTTCATTTTGATAAAAGGCTTTACTACAAACTGAGCACGAAAATGTTTTTTTCGCCAGTGTGGGTTCTTATGTGTATTTTTAAACTTCCATTGTGTGCAAATGGTTTACCACACACTGAGCACGAAAATGGTTTCCCGCAACTGTGGCTCCTCATGTGTTTTCAAAGTAGACTTTTTCCCCAAAGGTTTTCCCACACTGAGAGCATTTGCAGCCACTGGGATTTTTCTTAAGACCTTCATCGTCATGAAGCATGTTGTCGCCATCTGCTTGCATTCCTTCTGCTGAGCTGCAGTTCAAAGTCTGCGACTCTCTGTGTGCCCCACCCAGATTATCTTCCCTCCTGAATGGCTCACCAGTTGACCCGGTGACATTTTGCTCCTCCTTTTTGATTGGAGATTGCTCTTCTCTCTTGTGCTGTTGTTGAGGGAACTCTGGCTCCTCCTCTTTAATTTGGGGCCATGCTGAGGCGTTTGCAGGCTCCGCCCCTTCGCTGGCCACGCCCAGGTCATCCCTTTTCACAGACTCACCTGGTGACCAGGTGAAATGATCTTCCTCCTTTTTGATTGGAAGTTCTCTCATTTTTTGTTGAGGGAACCCTGCAAAGACACGAAGATAAATGATTAAACATTTTCCAATTCAAATGACTGAATTTCTTGTTCACAGAAATGAAACCAAACAGAAGAGGGCGACATACATTCATTTCGTCACTGTTACGGCTGTCAGCCTGGGTATACATTATGTTGTGGGTTGTCATGCCTCCTCCAATCACGGTCCACATCCTGCCCTTACTTAAACCCTCCTATTTTGCAGTTCTGAGCTCGACTGTCTGGCATGCAGGTCCTAAGGCAGTGGAGTCCTTACTTGCTTTAGAAGACACCCTTGTCTAAAGTTGTAAGTTGTGTTTGCCCCAGATTCACCTTATTTGTGAGTACTATATTCATTGTTATATAGGGTTAACTTTATCAAAACATTTATGTTTTGATAAAGTTAATTATTTTGGGCTGCATAGGGGGACTTTAGATAAGGTTAGACACCCTGGGGTATACATATAGTGGTACCTCGACATAAGAGCACCCCGACATACGAGCAATTCGAGATAAGAGTAAAAATTTGAGCAAATAATTATCTCTAGATACGAGACAAATTTCGAGATACAGGAAAGCCAGGTGGCCAAAACATGAGGCTGTTTATGATTTTACCGTACTGTCTTTTTTGCCGCATCTCTTTCGTGTATAACAGATATTTACGAACACTGGGCGGAGCATTGCATTTTTTTCAGTGTTTTTTTCCATCACTCAGCGCGAATGGCGGAGCGATCACTAATACGAGGAGTATATATTATTTCTCGTTGGTAAGTGGTCGTTTGTTATCCTATTGTGAGCACATTTGTGTGCCTCATTTTGGGAATATTTTGAAGGGAATACAAAAGTAAACAGTCCATCGATATTGAAAGTCATGGTGGAGGCGGGGCAAATAGCCAACCCGGAAGAAAGGTATCAAACTTTAATACAAAATTAGAATTAAGTTTAGTGTAAGGTTAGATTAAATTTATTTTTGAGTGTCTGCATCGTATTCCAACTTCATTTAAATTGGTTTATGTTATGAAACGAGTGTGTTGCCGTGCAAAAAGTGCCCCCCTCCTCCGCCCTACTCTCTCTGTCCGTCTCTCTCTCCCCCCTTCGAAATCCGTATAATTTTGGTACTATTAAACACATTTTATTACTATTAAACCACAAGTTATGTGTTACTTTGTTAATAGATGGCGAATTAGAAGAAATAAAACTTTTTTCCAATCCAATATCCTGTTTTTGGTGTTTTTTCAGAGGGTTGGAACGAATTAATTTGTTTTTAGTTCATTTCAACGGGAAACATTTGTTCGAGTTATGAGAATATCGACATACGAGCTCAGTCCCAGAACAAACTAAGCTCGTATCTCAAGGTACCACTGTACTTATAATGGCAGTGGTTAGGCTGGAAAGAAAGGACTACAGTAATCCCCCAAATACCGCGGATGTAGACCAGACGTGGCCACGATAATCGAAAAACCCCTATTATTACTACATACCATACATGTTTTCGCATCTATACAAAATACAAGTACACAAGTACAATTATCAAGAAGTGTATTTATTAAATATCACATGTATCGGCATATGAAAAGACTAATGTCTTAAAATCTAAATATAATCTATAAAAAATTATATATACTTTAAGTAGTGTATTCACAGTGAAAAAAGTTCTTCTCCAATTGATTTAAACCAAAATAAAAACACTTGATTGGGAGCTATAATTCCAGACCATTTCGTCAGATTCAAGAGCCACAGTATCGTTGATAGGAGTAACAGGAGGAGCTTCTTTCGGTGGCCGCCGTTTATTTTCTTGTGCAAATATGATTTTGTACAAGGTCATGACACTGTCAAGAGGATTGCCAAATTCTTAAATTATAATGAACCATTGCTGTTTCGACGATTGGCATCATGAGAGATGGAGCTCTTCATCGAAAAGGCTCAAACCCGCAAGAATCATTCCCTAATTTGCTTAAAAATTGAATTTGGGAGAAGAAATAAATGGCTGAAAGTGCCTCTATCATATACAGTGGTACCTTGACATACGAGCACCCCGACATACGAGCATTTTGAGATACAAGTAAAATTTTGAGCAAATAATTATCTCTAGATACGAGAAAAAATTTGAGATACGAGAAAGCCAGGTGGCCAAGACATGAGAGGCTGTTTATCATTGTAACGCACTGTCTTTTTTGCCGCATCTCTTTCGTGTATAACAGATATTTACGAACACTGGGCAGAGCATTGCATTTTTTTCAATGTTTTTTTTCCCGTCACTCAGTACGAATGGCGGATTAATCGCTGTTACGAGGAGTATATATTACTTCTCGTAGGCAAGTGGTCGTGCGCTATCCTATTGTGAGGACATTTGTGTGCATCATTTTGGGAATATTTTGAGGGGAATACAAAAGCAAACTAGCATCAATAGGTTGCATCTGAAAGTCAGGGTGGAGGCGGGGCAAACGGCCAGGAGAAGGTATACAAACATAAAACAAAATTAGAATTAAGTTTAGTGTAAAGTTAGATTAAACTTATTTTTGAGTGTCTGCATCGTAATCCAAGTTCATTTAAATTTGTTTATGTTATGAAACAAGCGTGTTGCCGTCACTGTTCCCTCTAAGCTGCGCGCGTGCGCAATTGCGCACTACTCTCGTCTTCTCTGCGCAGCAGCAATCCTATGGCGCGCAGTAAAAAAAAACGGAATATATATATATATTTTTTCTTTTAACCCCTTTCTTCATGATGGCGCCGTTTAAGCGGCAGCCAGTGGCAGTAGCTCTGTCCACTTATGTTTTTCGTGTTTTATAGCATGTTTTACATGAAAAATTAGAGGGAACATTGACATGCACCTGCTTATGGCAGGTGTAATACTGGTGTGCCCATAGCGAGCAATAATGATGTCGTGACCGGATGATTCGCCTAAAGACGTTTCGCGCCGACGGACGTTTGACAGACGGACAGGTCTCCGAATGAACGTTCGTTCAAACAGCGTTTAATGATTAAATACAAATACTAGTATTTGTATTTAATCATTAAACGCTGTTTTCAGCTGGATTTGACCGAATTTGAGAGCATTTTGAGCCGTTTGGCGAATGGACGTATATGGACATTTTTTTGCCTCCATCGCGACATCATCGCGACATTTTACCGAGGAATTCACTTCCCTGGGCTCGGTTCTAATGTCCAAATTAGAGGGAACATTGGTTGCCGTGCAAAAAGTGCCCCCCTCCTCTGCCCTACTCTCTCTGTCGGTCTCTCTCTCCCCCCCTTCGAAATCCGTATAATTTTGGTACTATTAAATACATTTTAGTAATATTAAACCACTAATTATGTGTTACTTTGTTAATAGATGGCAAATTAGAAGAAATAAAACATTTTTTCCAATCCAATATTCTGTTTTTGGTGTTTTTTCAGAGGGTTGGAACGAATTAATTTGTGCAAATATGATTTTAGTTCATTTCAATGGGAAACGTTCGTTCGAGTTGCGAGAATATCGACATACGAGCTCAGTCCCGGAACGAATTAAGCTTGTATCTCGAGGTACCACTGTACAGGAGGTCTGGAGTCACGGTCCAAATTGAGATAAAAGAGCATGACGTCACCAGGAGCTCTTTTCTCTTTGCACAAATATGCAGCATCCAGATCATGGTGTTCAGTCAGATGATGCAGTTGGTCGTCCTCGACTCATCTGGAGACACGCGACTCACTTGGACAAACTTTTCCACCATCTCAACTTTTTGGAAACACTGAAATCCTTGAAGATAAGTTGGAGTTGAAAGAGCCCTGCTTACCTCAAAGCTGCCGACCTCCGTCGATCCCATTTCAGGAGTACCCTTGTCCCATTTCTGGAGTTTTTCCGGATTGAATGTGATTCACGCAAAATCAAAATAATGTGTAAAAAAAAAATAACGCAAGACAATTTAAGTCAAACTGTTAATATCATGTTTTTACATTAATTGCTTTTACGGGTAAACACCGGAAATTCCGGAGAAGTTGGCAGCTCTGGATGCTATGCACTGATTTTTTTTTTAAATACCTATAGCTCATGTTTTAAGAAATACTATTTATTGAATTTTAATTGGTGGTTTAAAATAAACTTTGTAAAATATTAGTGGTTAAACTGGTTTAAAAAGGAATTGACTGTACGTAATATCACATATCAGGAATAGGTTTTTTAAACAACCCCATGAAGAGCCAGCTTTGGCGTCCGCCAAACGTGTCAGGCCGGTGGCCACTATCCTGCACAAGCTAGCTCTCGTTCTCCTTTAGCGTGCCAACCTTGATTCCGGCATCATACAGTCGGAGCTTTGTTATTTCACCATATAATGAATCACACAAATGAATATCATTGAAAGGAAATAGCAGATAGCTTAAGCCATGGATGCTCCAACTTTTTTGCTCCAGGATACACTTTTCAAGGAGGTTGTTAGGGTTATTAATGTTATATTATTATATATTTGCTTGCAATGAAGAATGCTTTGCTTTACTTAGCTTTTTAACATTAAAAAAGTCATTTTTAGTACATCTGCTTGCAACTGTGATAAACAACGGGAAGGTCACTGCCCTCTGGAGCTGGACTTCTGAAAATGTGGTTCACATCAAACTCCGATACGGAGGACTTTCATGTTATGAGAAACATCGACTTCTTCATGTCTGGCTCACACGAGCTCTCTCGGGAAGATCCGGCAGGCCTTTAATTGTTTTGAGAACTGACATGCATAATGTAAAATTGTATGTAAATAAAATGCGAGATGACGGCAGAATGATCTTGCAAGAAACTGGTTATGAGTCACATGTCTGTTTTATTTGTGCGTGCATTTGGGAATGCCTATTGGTGAACCTATCAGAGGTGATCTAGCTTTTTCTTCAGGAGAGTGAAAAAGCATAACTGTGCTTGGACGCACGATACCGCTGTTTGACCGCGCAAGTCCCATATACCGGCCTAAGCCTTTATTTTTTTTATGGGGCATTCGTAATGACGTAGGTCGTACATATATTTTTAAATAATGTTATTGAAACTGTCCAACCCTAGCCTCCTCTCTATGTAAGTGAATTGATACTCACATATTCGCAAGTGTGATGAGGCATCGTAGCTAGCTGATGGTGGAGCCATGAGGTTGTCTGCTCTGGATTCTTCTGTTGAGCTGCTGCCACTCAAAGGCTCCGCCCCTCTGCTGGCCTCACTTGGACCTTCATATTCACTACTCAAGGGCTCAACAGCCCCCATAGGGACGTCCATCCCCTCCTCTTTAACATATAGAGGGTCTTCCTCCATCTTTATGAGAGGATGCTGCTGTTCCTCAATGTGGAGTTTCCCAACAGTGATGAAATGCTCCATTTGTTGCACTTTAATGCGTTTGAATTGTTCATTCTCTTCATCTTTCATGGAAGCCGACTCTTGGTGCTCAGTTTGATGCACTCGACTAACATCTGAAACACAAAGATCAAATCTTATTTCTTTATTTGCAGTCGTGTCCCCAAAATGATTCACAAAAAAACAGGCTAGCAGCTAGCATAAAATATGCTAGCGGCTAGCATAACATAGGTACGCTAGCGACTAGAATAATATACGCTAGCCTAGTGTCATTCTAGCGCCTTATCGGACGAGGCGTCGAATGTATTGACAAAAAACAGAAAATATACCCGCAAATGAGACTGCGCCCTATCACACGGTGCGTTTTATAGGTGTGAAAATACGGTATATATCCAAGACCATTTTGTAATCATTCTTATCTTGTAATCTATGCTACAAACCGGGAGTCATTCAAATTGCTCACCATCACATCACACGATCAGCAGAGCACCAAGAAAAAGAGACAAATAAAACGAAGGAAAATGTCCTTAACTGAGTGATTGTAATGAGTAAGTTTTATAATAATGGTCAGATTTTTTGTTTTTTTATCATAGCAAAAGAGAAGAGGCAATGTTGATTTAGCCTTTTCTGCTGTCAACTGAGTGACCACCACACTCTAAATCAATGGTGTCAAACTCAGTTTGGTTTGTGGGCCAGATTCCTCCCAACTAGACCTCATGTGGGCTGGAACAGGACATTTTGGGCCAAAAAAAGTTAATTTACTGGCCGCCATTGACAGCACCAGATGTCTGTCAATCCAAATAGGTTGGACGTCTCGCGCCATCAATGGCACTGGGAGATGAGCATCCACAGCCACTTAAATCAAATCAAATCAATCAAAAGCCTTTATTGTCATTATACAACAGCTGCATATAACGAAATTGGTGGTGCTACTCCATTAAGTGTGTGTTTCCCAGTAAAAACAAATAGGTAATATAAAAAGTCACGTCCGGGCAAGGTAATTCTAAAATATTGCATAATCTAAGATATTGCACATTTTATTGCACACCTCTAAGTTATTGCAGAGAAGGGATTGTGTGTCATGCTAGTGCAAATTCAGAGCCCTGATGGCTCCGGGGAAAAAAAACTGTCCCCGAGTCAATTTGTCCGTGTTTTGTGAGACCTGTAGCGTCTGCCAGAGGGCAGGGGCTGGAACAGGTTGTGACCAGGGTGGTAGGGGTCCCTAACAATGTTGAGGTATCGAGGGCTGGCAATGTACCGTCTTTTCACGACTACAAGGCGCACAAATAAGTCTGAAATTTTCTCCAAAATAGACAGGGCGCCTTATAATCCAGTGCGCTTTATAGATGGACCAATACTAAAATTGTTATCACGATAAAATAAAATAAATCCGTCGATATGACAACTATGGCAAGCAGCCCCCGACTCTACTATTTTCCCGTAGATAAAGTACTGCACAGTGACTGCTGGGATATGTAGTTTTTGGTCAATATACCCAATGGATTGTGGGTGCCGATCGGCATCAACACTAGCTAGCTACTATTTGCGAATGGACTGGCCTGGCGATCGGCATCAACACAGTTGCGAAGCATGGAAGACAGCCTTGGAATACTAGTTCCGCTAGCTACTAGCTAGCTACCATTTGTGAACGGATTGAGGCCTGGCGATTGGCATCAACACAGTTGCGAACCATGGAAGAAAGCCTTGGAATAGTTACGCTAGCTACTAGCTAGCTACCATTTGGGAATGAATTGTGGCCGCCTGGGCAAACGTATTAAACCAGTATCCCGCCACCAGATTCATTTTTGGGAATGAATTGTGGCCGCCTGGGAAAACGTATTAAACTCAGCGTTTTCGATGGACAAATGTTCAATTCGGACACAGATAATGAGAACTTTGATGGTTTTGTGGGTGATGATGACTGATGATTTGTGAATGGATTGATGGAAATGACGGTGACTCTGAGAACGAAGAGAGGGGACCCGGCTTTTTGGAAGGCTCGTTTGGGCAATTGTTTAATTCGGACACAGAAAATGAGGACTTTGAGGGATTTGTGGGTGATGATGACGTGAGTGAGTTGTAAAATGTCTAAATAAAGTACAACCGAACTCAGTTTTGCTTCCGTTGCCTTTTTAAAACATGTTTTTAGCGTGTGGGTGTAGCGTGCAAGAACTATATTTCCCAGCAGTCCCTGCGCACCGGAACCCGGAAATCGGCTGCTTCCGGTAGCCAGCGCTATTGCGTTTTGATGTTCATCCATATATAATATATATGCGTGTAATGAAACGGTGCGTGCTTTGTGTGTCTAAAACACAGAAATAGCACTCGTTACTGACACTGCGGCTTAAAATACAATGCGCCGAATAGTCGTGAAAATACGGTAATTCAGTGAGGGCAGCGAGCAGCCCATGATCTTCTGGGTGGTGTTGATCACTCTCTGCATGGCTTTTCTGTCTGCTGCCGTGCTTCCAGCGTACCACACTGTAATGCAGTATACTAGAATGCTCTCCACAGTGGCTCTATAGAAGGTTACCAGAAGCTTAGGGTCCAAGTTGTTCCTCCTGAGTATCCTCAGGCTTCAAACCCTAATTGGCTACAAACATAGTAACATCCATAAGATGACAATCATTTTGGACTTTGCTTGCTCTAACTGAAAGACAAGAAAAACAACATTGCCTTTTTCCACCTATCTCACATTTAACATTCATCCATCTTTCAAATGACATGTTATGCATTGATTAAATAAGTGTTTATTATCATTTCCAAAGGGTTTTGAAATTAGTGTGGTGGCTTGGCGTGTTCATCTTCCCAATTTGCGCCAATATTCCACAAAGTGGGCGAATCCCACAGCCTTGTTGCAAAGCTGCACTGGAACGGATGTGTAGCGGCGATGAAGCAAATTTACTTCATTTCCCATTATTTAGTAGGGTTACGGAAATTCCTATTTCCATACAGGGTGCTGAGGAATAGTGTGCCGAACTCTTTCAAGCATTTTCAAGGACTGTATGCAAAATTCTAACATTTTTAAACCTTGAAAACATTACAGGTAAAATTCAAGTATTTTCAACGATTTCAAAGACTTTTACAAATCCCGATTATTAAATGAATGCCCATATAAGCTGCAAACGTGAAATATAGATTGGAGTCACATACAGTATGATTGGAGTATGATACTAAATAAGTATGATACTTATTTAGTCTCCCGATTTCCCAGTATAGATCCAGTATCCCGCCACCAGATTCCTTTTTCTCTCACCCCAAGTCTTTGGAAAAAAAGGCGGGAGCGCGCCCAATCTGGCAACGCTCGCTGCGCTGGGGGAAACCCCGTGAACGCACCCAGTATACACGTGAAAAACATGTCCAAAGCAGTACTATACAGAAATAAATCCGGACGCAGTGCATGCATGATGTCACGCACAGTATATGTTATACAAATAAATAATCACCAAAGGTAAACTAACCTTCTAGTCTGTGAAGAACAACTCTGGCATGCATGATTTTCCCAAGAGTCGAGTGATACGAAGGCTCCAATGTGACGCCACAAACTCCCCCCTGGAAGTTTTCCGCAGTCTATGTTGTTCTCGCCATTTCCTTTGTTAGCCACCCACGAGGCTAGGTCTTCAAACTTCAACGAGTTCCGAGAATACTCGAAAATGGACGTACTGATGTCCGAGTAAGTCACGCTGGAAACGTCGCCGAGATTTCGTCGTAACTAAGTGAATGGTGAAGGAATAATAGTTTAAACCTTAAGGTATTTCATTAGATATTGCTACATTCTGTGTGTGAGATTGTAAAGTGCTGAGCGTATGAACAAGGCAGAATGTTGAGTGGGGGCAAAGGTCAGAGCACAGGATGCCATGGGGGATGCAACAGTGGAATGTTTGCAGATCCCGTGGGGGTTGCACCAGTAGAATGTCTTACAGATGCCGTGGAGTGGAAAAGTACAACGGGGAGGAACCGCAGGAGAATCTTCAAGAAAGAAAGACCAATGAGCAAGCTAGGGTTAACTGCATTTTACACATAACCAATCCTAGTGCCAGGATGCCTTTGTGTTGTGTCATTTGCATATTGTGGACTATAACTAAGTTCGTGGGCGGCTCGGAGAAGAAGAACGACGACGACTGGTGGCAACATGCGTCTGCTTGGACAGACTGAGAGGGCCCTGAACCACAGACTTATGTCTTAAGATTTGTATGTTAGAAATAAATCCACCCGTGTGTGAGAATGTCGGCTTCCTGGTACCTTTCTATTGCAGAACGAGCGCGCAAATTGTTGGATGAGTGGCAGTCGGGTAAGGTCATAAATTGGAGTCAGATTATTAACTTAACTTTAATATAATTTCAAATTCTAAATTCCAACAATTTCTGTTGGCCCTCGACGTGATGCAAGATTGGTATAGTAAGAGCCACTAGAACAGGCATGTCCAAAGTCCGGCCCGCGGGCCAATTGCGGCCCGTGGACAAATTTTTACCGGCCCGCGGCCTCTATCATGAATTTTTTTTTTTTTTTTTTTTTTAATTTTTTTTTTTTTTTTTTTTTTTTCATCATGAAATCAATAATATGCGGCCCGCCAGCACTGTTGACCACAGTATAAAATACATGTGTACAAAAAGCTATTTTTCATATTTTTCATTTCACCAGAAGATGGCAGTAGCCCTGTGGCCGCACTCTGGCCGCCGTGACCCTTGACCTTGCGTGATCGTTTCAGCCCGGCACATTTCTAACATGGCGTCTGTAAACAAAAAAAGGAAAGTTGACCGCGAGGGCCGCCGCTTCCAGGACAAGTGGAAATTTGAGTATTTTTTCACTGAAATACGAAACAACTGTGTCTGCCTAATTTGCCAAGTGACTGGCTGTTTTCAAGGAATTCAACATCAAGAGGCACTACCAGACGAAACATGCTAGCTACGACAAGCTAACTGGGAACAAACGCGGTGAAAAAGTGAAGCAACTGGAAGCTGTTTTAACGGCACAGCAAAGCTTTTTCACAAGAGTCCGTGAGTCAAATGAAAATGCCACAAAGGCAAGCTACGACGTGGCAACGCTGATTGCAAAGCACTGCAAACCTTTCACTGAGGGTGAATTTATTAAAGACTGTGTAATGAAAATGGTTGAGAAAATTTGTCCCGCGAAGAAGCAAGAGTTTGCCAATATTTGCCTGGCTCGTAATACTGTGGTACGGAGAATTGAAGACGTTTCATTAGATATTAAGAGACAGTTAGAGGCAAAAGGAACTGAGTTTGACTTTTTCTCGTTAGCGTGCGATGAAAGCACGGATGCGTCCGACACCGCTCAGTTACTGATCTTTTTAAGAGGAGTGGACAATGACATGAACGTGAGTGAAGAGCTTCTGGACCTCCAGAGTCTGAAGGGCCAAACAAGAGGAACGGATTTATTTGTTTCTGTTTGTTCCACCGTAAAAAAACCATAACGGTCAAATTTCCATGGTTAGTTACTACTACTACATTCAAAGAATGTCAGGCTAAATAGTCGGCCCCCACACATTTTCACCTTACCAAATCTGGCCCTCTTTGCAAAAAGTTTGGACACCCCTGCACTAGAATCTGGGATTCGGGTCTGGGACCCACGTTCACACCAGGTGACGACCTGAGAAAGGAGCCACACGCGTCCGACCGTCTTTCCTCTTGGGTGCACAGTGAAACAAGGTAAGCAGATTCCTTTTCAAATTCTGCATATTGACAAATGCCAAATTATATAGAGGAAGGAGGACCGGCACGTCTTAAATGTATAAGGGTGGACAGTAGGGTGTAAAATCTGGGATTTACCTACGTAGAGTAGTCCATGGTGGCTTCAAAGTGTAAGTGTGGACATTAGTAGGGTATAAAATCTGGGATTTACCTACTAAGAGTAGTTCCATTAGTAGGATATAAAATCTGGGATTTACCTACGTAGAGTAGTCCATTTGTGGCTTTAAAAAAAGGATGGACAGTAGGGTATAAAATCTGAGATTTTACCTACTACAATAATGTGGAACTACTCGTGGCTCGATACGGTGTAAAATCTGGGATTTACGTATCAAAGTGGAAGCGGTGTGTGTGAAAACTAAAATTAAAACTAAAATTGTTCTGCATAAAAAGTGTTTGGGACACGCACGGGTGGATTTCCAGAATGGATTTCAAGATGGCGATGATGGGAGGTCTGATAGTGGTCTCGGGTTCCTCTCAGGTTGTCCAAGTAGACGAATGGAATGCAGAATGGAGATCGGAGAGTTGGTGTGTGTGCGTGCGTGCGTGCGTTTTGAGAGGATGTGTGTGTATGTGCACGGAGAGTTGGTGTGTGTGTGCGTGCGTGCGTGCGTTTGGAGAGGATGTGTGTGTATGTGCGGATGCGTAATGTGGGGGTTGCCTTTGTCTGCCGCGATGGGTCGAGAGGCATGGTTTCTGTCCCAATTTGAAGGATGTAGAAGATCTGGTGAAGGTTTGTGAAGGTGTGAGGAAGGTTTGAACATAGAAAGGGAATTATGAATAGAAAAGATTTTGGTAAAGCATGAAGAAAAGAGTTTTGTAAGTGAATAGAAAGGATTTTTGTAAGTGAGCTGAAGGAGAAAAAGGAATGTTGAGAGAGGGCTTGGGAGAGAAGTGTGTGTGTGTGTGCGCGTGTGCGCGTGTGTGCGTTTTGAAAGGAAGAAAGGAGAAAGATGCTGAATGAGAATGGAATGGAATTAATTGCTGAGAATGTGAAGATATAGAAACACAGGTTTTCAAAGACAAGCTAAATTAAATGTGAGTTGGAGAAATAATTTTGTACGTTGAAAGGAAATTTACATTGTACGGGTCAAAAGCGTTTGTCCGTAGCATTGAGAAAAAAGAAAAGAAAAAAAATGAAAAAGAACTGACGTCACAGCTAGGGCAGAATTTAAAAAAAAAATAAAAGAAAAAGTGAAATGAGACAATGAGTTGGAGGCATGGCCTGGTGCAGGCGGGGGGGGTACCTTTCCCCTTTGCTCTCAGGGAGGAGGCGTGATATATGATCCTTCTTAGAGATGTGGCACTAACCCCCTCCCCTCTGGTGAGGGTAGAAAGTTCATGGCGGGGGAGGCTTTTGGCCTGGATCGGTGGACAGAGCTGCGCGCTTGACATGAGACAGCAGGTACGAATGAGCAGCTATTGTCAAGGGTCTTCCAGAACCTATGTAAATTCTAAACAGGAGAAGAGAGAGCAATCCGTCCAGATATTCCAAGCTATGGTGCGGCACGATCTGGTCGGTTAAGTGGTGGACACTGTGGTCATGGGCGTGGTTTTCTCTGGTGGCCGGGGAAGAAGGTACTCATGAGAAGGCCAACAAGGCAAGGCAACTGTTTTATATGTGGCGGTATGAGACACGGGCACATGATTGTCCCAGCCAACAGCAGCAACCGCAACAACCGTTCCCACGGCAACCCAAGCACAGCAGTATGGCCCATTACAGCAACAGCGGCCTACGCGCGGAGGAGGACGAGGCACTGGCGGACCATGGCGGCCCACAGCAGCCGGCCCAGTCACCTGGACAATATTACCAGGGCGGAGAATTTGATGGGAAGAGACTTGTTGATGTCTGGTGGAGACATTCATCATGTGTGAATGGCCGCACAGTGACTTTATTCCGTGATCAAAACCAACATGAACATGTGGACAATGGGGGACAATCTATAGGTCACGTCTTGAGCCTGAAACTTCGGCCACTGGGGGGACTTGTCCGTATATCACCGGTGGAAATCATTCATTGACTCGCTCGGGCTGTACCATTAACCTATGGATGATTTTAATTGTACGTTGTTTTACTGTTTTCAGAAGGTTCTTGGAACACCCTGGCAGTTGAAAGAATGCTTTGGCTCTGTCTCCTGGTCATGGGGCTCGCCGGCTCGGTCCAGTGGTCACGACCAGCACCCCCTTCACAGATGCGAACACCCCTCACCCAAAGATAACAAAAGAAAACTGTTTGTTTTTTATCACCTAGAGCCAGGGGAGAAAGAGAGCCCCCACCAGCCCAGCCCAAGGCCCCCTCCCTCTGCGCAAACAGGGAGAGATAGAGAGATGAAGAGAGCGAGATAGTTGACAGTATGGGGATATATTAGTGACAAATTATGGGTCCTCTATTAGACACGGAAATTTATAATTAGGAAATGGCTAAGTGGAAGGTGAGTTTCTCAAAATTTTAATTGGGGTAAAAGTGAGCTACAAAAATGGTTCTTATATTAAATAAACACAAGCTTGAAGCAGAATAGCAATTCAACAAGTGCAATTTAGCTATTTTAGCAAAAAGAGAGGGATTTGCGATTTAGACTTAAGGATTAGGAATCATCCAAATTATTAATGATATCAAACATGAAGACAATGCAGAAATGGCATTGATCCAAATTATTAGGTAAATTGTAGCTGGCAAGTTTAGATAAAATAATTAATTAAGGATAGGCATAATTTCGCTGAGATGCAATAAACATCATGACTTGTCATCAGTGCACGGATGATAATTCATTGTTTTGCTCATCAACAGATGAAATATGCTTTAACGTGAGTCGTAAGAATGTATGACTATGAGAATATGTCTAAAAATGAGTGTGAGCATGAATGGTGATTTGTTTGTCTTTTTGTGTTTTTGATTGGCCGACCACCGAGATATGATCAATCGGTTAGGTATCAAGGTGGAAAATGATTTAGCAAATTGGAATCGATTTCGGAATTTGCCAATAAGCCGTTTCACGGATGGCAACGACAAATTATGGAAAAATATTTCGTCCAAGGAAATTTTTAATGAAAAAGCAGCAGTACTCCAAATGTGAAATTTGAAGTGGAGAAACAAATCTGCTATACGAAATTTGGGAGCACTGGGAAAAACACAGACAGTGCTTGATATGAAATTCCAAAGTACTATTGATTTATAGTGATAATGGCATCCAAATTGTGTTAATAGAAACATTGACTGAATTGACAAGAGTTTCCATATTTAGTTCCGGAAAAATATGGAAATCCAATTTGGTGGAATGTACCAGATGCCATTATTCACTACACGATTGGAACAGGAGGATGAGGCTAATCATATGTCTGCATAAAAGAAAAAACTTTAAAGAAACGCATTAATTTTGGGTTGGCGAAGGGAGATGGTGTTTCTTAACAGGAATCATGGAGAGCACGCGTGAGCAACCCAGGATAAGAGTGTCCGTGCAAGATCCACCTGGTGCACTGTAAGAAGGTTCTCTCATAATATGCATTTTAAAAGTAATGAGTTTTAATTGGAAACTAAAGGACAAAAGTGGTACCATCACTCACAGTTGCGCCCGGCCCCAGACTTTGTGCCCGCCAATGGTGAGCTTAAAGGTTGACCGCCCGGACGGGCAGGTCAAGAGAGGGAATGTGACGATGGCGAGAATTGGATCAAAGTTGGACTCAAAATTGGACTCAAAAGTGTCGGAACAAAGACGCAAATGTTTAACATTATTGACTATTTTGCTTGCTGGCGTGTGCTTTGTGTGGACTATGTTGATGGTGCAGGATGACGGAAGGAATGGAGTGAAAGGAGAACAAGTGATGGTGTATCATTCCTGGAATGGAACGGTATGGTATGAAGCAGAGCGAGATGGTGGTAAGACGCTGACACAGACACAACAATTACTGCTAAATCTGAAGTGTAAACAATCGACACAGGTGAACGCTTGGGTGACAATTTTGAACTGGACTCAACAGTGGCTTGATTTGTTAATGGAAAAGAGAAAGCCCATTTTTGACACCCATGTTGCACAACAAAATTTAAATGGGACTGGCCCTGGGATTGGAAATATCCAGGAGTCATGGTGTAATGAAAATGTGTCTTTGCCAGCAGGAATCCCTCTCGCTCGTGCTGATGTTTGGATGTGGTGTGAAGAGAAAGTGTTGTATGATAGGCTTCCCTCCAATGCCTCAGGTAAGTGCGCCATAGTAACGCTGATCATGACAATTAAGTGTGACAGCATTGGACATGGATTCCCAACAATGCGTCTCCTGACGGTCGTCTTGCCGGGGCATTGGAGGGTCTGCGCACGCGGAGTAACAAAATGACCAGAGTTAATTTTTTTACTGATTTTTACTAGAATTAATTTTTTACTGATTTTTACGAGAATTAATTTTTTACTGATTTTTTACTAGAATGAAATCTTATACTGATTTTTAGTTTTCTACTGATTTTTTAATTATTTACTGATTTTTAGCTTATGGTCATTGATTTTAGCTCGTGTTAAACAATAAAACAAGGTATTTGAGTGATGACCTCAGTAGTCTGAGGTCATGAGAGGGAATGAAGGAATAATAGTTTAAACCTTAAGGTATTTCATTAGATATTGCTACATTCTGTGTGTGAGATTGTAAAGTGCTGAGCGTACGAACAAGGCAGAATGTTGAGTGGGGGGCAAAGGTCAGAGCACAGGATGCCATGGGGGATGCAACAGTGGAATGTTTGCAGATCCCGTGGGGGTTGCACCAGTAGAATGTCTTACAGATGCCGTGGAGTGGAAAAGTACAACGGGGAGGAACCGCAGGAGAATCTTCAAGAAAGAAAGACCAATGAGCAAGCTAGGGTTAACTGCATTTTACACATAACCAATCGTATAGTGCCAGGATGCCTTTGTGTTGTGTCATTTGCATATTGTGGACTATAACTAAGTTCGTGGGCGGCTCGGAGAAGAAGAACGACGACGACTGGTGGCAACATGCGTCTGCTTGGACAGACTGAGAGGCCTGAACCACAGACTTATGTCTTAAGATTTGTATGTTAGAAATAAATCCACCCGTGTGTGAGAATGTCGGCTTCCTGGTACCTTTCTATTGCAGAACGAGCGCGCAAATTGTTGGATGAGTGGCAGTCGGGTAAGGTCATAAATTGGAGTCAGATTATTAACTTAACTTTAATATAATTTCAAATTCTAAATTCCAACAATGGATAAAGACGAAAAACCGTTCCACGTTGGCCAGTCTTTCTTATACATGCATTGCATGATGGGTAAGGCAACGCCGAGCCCCTTCGCGTCTTAGATCCCGCCCCAATTTTAACCCCGTGTCCGCCTAATCAACTTTATTTCGCTGGAGGGGGTCTACAGTGAGACGTTTTTGTCATGGAATCGGGGGACGAATGATCTTAAGAGACATGTACTGCCTTTCTTAGCACTAGTTCTTATTAAAAAGCATAATTAAAAAATCGTAGAGTCATGCTGGGCCAATGAATATGCTGATTTTGTTTCACATAAGCATCTTGACCATTAAAACGAAATCAGGATGAAATGCGATGAAATATTTTGGTTTTGCCTTTGTTTAAAATGTTACGTTTAAAATAGTGGGAGTAATACTACAAGAATGGTAATCCCGTGCCGATTCATGCTTTTGTCCACATTCTCTTGATGGACACTTGTTAAATTGTGTCTGCCATTTTGGTGACTTGTGTATCCGTGTTTTTTTAATCAGGCTTTTTGTTTCCTTTTTTCAAATGATTTTTTCACCTATTTTATCGGACGCTTTTCAATTGCATTTACCTGCAGCTCCGACGTAGCCTCCGGAGCACGGTGAGTTTGATACGACGAGGTTGCTGAATCTCTGGGATTTAACCATATTGAATTATTTAAAAGTTTGGTCAGTTGCTTGAATGTTATTTTTTGACAACAAATCAGGGCAGAGCGCAAACGCACTCCCCCCCATCAGAAATTATCCAGTCGAGATTCCCATATTTGGAGAATTCACAGAGGTCAGCACAACCAAAAGTGCAATGGCTGGGCCTCACCCTGGGTTAACCACCTTCTTGATCATGGTATCTCCCCGGCCAGGTAAGTATGAGTTGTCCCCGGCTGCAGCACCCTCTTCTTTCACGTGCTCGCCATCTTCAGTCACGTGCCCGTTTACTACACCGTAATAAAACACACCCGCGCATGCACGCGCACAAAAAAAGTGAACAAAGGCACAAAATAAAATACATGTAGAACAAAATAGCACTTCTCTACAAATAACATTTTTATAATCTCTAACAAAATGATGCTTCGAAGAATTAAAAACCAAATAGTAAGTTTTTTTAAATCCAGAGTTAAAAAAGGGAAACGAACATCTGAAGCTTTCTACATAAAAACCGCCTCTTCACAGTAATATAAGTTAAAACATTCATGAATTAAGCAGTGGGTTTGTCAGCAATGAGTGTTAGTTGATTAATCAATTGACATAATACATTTTACTTTATCACTACTTCAATTAACAAAGTCAAATGTTTGAGGATGTAAACAGTATGTATAAATCCAAGCATTGAAATTGTGAAATACCATTGCGCCATATCAATAGCAATTCCATATTTAATTTTGACAGAGAGGGACAGCTCTGGTAGCACAGAACATCAAATATTTGATTGAACAAGGTGAGATGCTTAAGGACCTAAATAGTCTATAAAAATTCAAGGGGGAATATTGCCTGAATTAACTTTAAGTTTCAGATAAGTAGAAAGTTCATATTTACCATCGACAGAGAGGGGAAGCTCTGTTAGTGCAGAGCATCCAAAATTTGATTAAAACTCTTATTGTTCCTCTCCACGAAAGTCTTTAGTGAAAGGCAAAAGATGAATGAGATTAGAAGAGAAACAGTATGTGGAAAAGCTTCAAATTGATTGTTGAATATGCTACAGAAAATTGCGTTGGTTTCGCTGAATGTAGTCAATGTGGCCCTTTGCTTTCATATTACACCAAAAAGAGTGGCACCTCGATGCTGAGCAGGCATTTAAACTAGCTGTACTGGCAAAAATGATAATCGTCAAACCTATATATTATTATATAAGATGTGAATGTTTATACAGTCATGTTTTACTTGGATATTGTTACAAAAGAAAGGCTTTAATTTGTTAATTTAAATCTCCCCTCATCCGCATGATTAATCTATTAAATTTCAGGTTTGCTTCTGTCATTTCAATCATTAAGTTAGGAATTCCAAGAGTAAGTAGTAAATGTATTTTGATAAAGAGCGAGTGGTGCACCTTTCTTGGAGATACTGCAATAACAGATTGATGCATAGAGTGGAAGGAGCAAGGTCCTATTCCATCCCCTAATTCTAAAATACAATTTAGTATATGGTCAATAGTAACATACATTTACGTATACATCAAACTACAATGATACACGTTTAGTGTGATAAGAGGGAAACTCATCTCATCTCGGTTGCGGGGGGTGCTGGAGCCAATCCCAGCTGTCTCCGGGCCAGAGGCGGGGGACACCCTGAATCGGGGGCCAGAGGCGGGGGACACCCTGAATCGGGGGCCAGCCAATCGCAGGGCACAAGGAGATGGACAACCATGCACACTCAAACCCACGCTGGATTTTAAGTTAAAAAATTTAACCCACGACCCCAGAGCTTTGAGGCCGCGACGCTAATCACTCGCCCCACTGGGCCGCATACCTGAAAATGTCTGCATTTACTTTAACATTCCTACACTTTTAAAATACAAAAATTCTCTGTTCTTTAATAACATTGTTACGCCGTTGATATGCAAAAAGGAGTCTCGTAAAAAAATCATTATGATTAAAGCGAAGCTAGAGGTAGCGTCAGTGACACAGTGGTGTGCAAACGTGACACTCCTATTAGTGTGTTCGGGACTCAGCTCTCTCACCAGTGGTTTCACATTTTATCTTACAGGTTAGTGAAGAGCCATAAGCACTCCAACAAAAGAACCATAAATAGCCCATGTATTTTTGGCAGTGGTGGGTTTTGAACCCATGCCTCCTGAGAGACTGAAACTTATATCCAGCGGCGTGGACCGCGTGTCCACACTACCTTGAATGAGGCTGTATGTATATTTTCAAATATAGATTGAATAATATACATACATGAAACATCTTATTTTGAACGGAAGGTTGGCATTACGGGAAACTGTCTTTCCCATCATGCACCCCTGACCGGAAATGCAAGAGCAAAAAAAAAGATGGCCGGGAGAGCTTAGTCTGCAAATATTTGTTTTTTTGCCCGTCTAATTTGTCTTTTAATTTCAGTCACTTAACTATACTGACGTATTGACGACGTTTCTAGCATTATTCACTTTACGGATTCAACATCATTCATCCATCTTAAAACTGTGCGACTTTATTTAGCTTACCTTAGCTTCGCTAGCTAGCTGCTATCAAGAAACCAAGTGTCTCCATCAACACGCCGTCAAAAAAAGCCGAATTCAAGTGTGCGAAATGGCCGCCATAAAAACACGGGGGCCATTCCAGTGACAGCTCTAGCGCTGCTGAGGGTAATCCTCAGGCGCCTGGGCCTAACAACAACAACAACAACAACAACAACAACAACAAAGTTCCAGGAGGAACTTTTTGACGTAAAAGAGGACATTAAACGTCACCACCACCCCGTTGAATGCAAATTAATGCAAGCAAAAGTTATTCTTCACAGACTAGAAGGTGGGTTCACTTTTGATGAGCATTTGTTTACAGTACACGGCGTGATTTAGATTTTCCGTGTCCAAATGTTATTCTATTGATGTTGCAATGTATGCGTGACTATTTAGGTATGTGTACATTTTATTATCTCCCAATTCCATTTTTAAAAGGCTGCCCGTGGATTACAATATTTTGCATGTGTGAAGACGTTGACTGCATCTATTGGTCCATAAATTCATGAAACAAAATAAACCCCCACCCACCCAGCCGAACCCCAATTTAGTAATTTCTCAAATACACACTTCAATTAAAAAAAAAAAGAAACTTATGTCTTCTTTCATATTGTATCATAATACTAATAATAATCGGACATTGGCTTTGTCATCATCATTGACTCGACAAACGCCTAATTGTCATCATACCCAGCTGCGTATAACGAAATTGGTAGTGCTTCTCCACAAGGTGCGCTTTCCCGACAAAAGGCCCAAATAAGTGATAATTTCAGACTCGTTGGCATTCTGCCTTGATGGATACATCGCATCATCCCTCGAGCGCAACCAAATCCCGCCGACTGCAGAAAAAGTTTGCCTCGCAGATGCCAACAAAGAAAAAAAAAACGGATCATTTACCTCCCACTGTCTCCTCACTTACCTTCAGTCAGTCAGTAGGAGGCAGATCACCGCCCAACGTCCTTCATGTTACCTCACCCCGAAGTTATTACACAGAAGGGATTGTGTGTTGTGCTACTGTAAGTTCAGAGTCCTGATGGCTGTTGGAAAAAAACTGTCCTTAAGCCTATTTGTCCGTACTTTGTGAGACCTGTAGCATCTGCCAGAGGTCAGCAGCTGGAACAGGTTGTGACCAGGATGGTATGGGTTCCCGGCTCAGCTGAGGTAACGAGGGCTGGCAATGTCTTCCAGTGAGGGCAGAGAGCAGCCGACGATCCTCTGGGCAGTGTTAATCACTCTCTGCATGGCCTTTTTGTCTGTTGCCGTGCTTCCAGCGTACTACACTGTAATGCAGTATGCCAGGATGCTCTACACCAGGGGTGGCCAAGTCCGGTCCTCGAGAGCCGTTATCCGCTCTGTTTTCCATATCTCCCTCCACCAACACACCTGAATCAAATCATCGGGATTGGTATCAAGCTTCTGGACAGCTTGCTGATGAGTTGATTATTTGATTCAGGTGTGTTGGTGGAGGGAGATATGGAAAACAGACCGGATTGTGGCTCTCGAGGACTGGAGTTGGCCACCCCTGCTCTACACAGTGGCTCTATAGAAGATCACCAGAAGCTTAGTTTCCAAGTTGTTCATCCTGAGTACCCTGAGGAAATGGAGTCGTTTATGGGCCTTCTTCACTACTGCCATGGTGTATGTAGACCAGGAGAGCTTATCCGTCACCTGGACCCCCAGGAAGTTAAAGGACTGGACCCTGTCTACACATACTCCATTTCTGAGGAGTGGGGCCAGATCTGTGCTGTGTTTGCGAAAGTCCAGGATTATTTCTTTAGTTTTCGTGGTGTTCAGTGTGAGATTGTTCACAGAGCACCACAAAGACAGTTTGTTGACCTCATCTCTGTAGGCTGACTCATCCTCTCCTGAGATGAGTCTGACCACAGTGGTGTTTTCGGCAAATTTGATGATGGAGTTAGAGTGGTGGGTTGGTGTACAGTCGTATGTGTACAAGGAGTACAGAAGAGGACTCAGTACACAGCCTTGAGGGGAGCCAGTGCTCAGTGTAATGGAGGAAGAGAGGTGGGGACCAAGTCTAACAGTTTGTGGTAGTTTGGTTAAGAAGTTCTTTATCCAGCACCAGATGGGAGAGGATAGTCCAAGGTGGGAGAGTTTGTCAGCCAGAGTGTCCGGTATTATAGTGTTGAATAAATAAAATAAAATCAGACTTAGGCTTGTCATCATCATTGACTAGACAAAAGCCTAATTGTCATCATACCCAGCTGCATATGACGAAATTGAAAATGCTTCTCCACAAAGTGCGCTTTTCCCAGGCAAGAGCCCAACCAAGTGATAGTTTCAGACTTGCTGGCACTCTGCCGAAGGCTGAGCTATAATCAATGAAAAGCTTCCTCACGTAGTTCCCATGGTGCTCCAGGTGGCTCAGTTCTGTGTGTAGAGCAATGGCGTTAGCATTCTCAGTGGACCTGTTAGCTCTATAATCAAACTGGTGAGGATCAACTGAGGGAGGGATTGTATTCCTGATATGGCGGGCTATCAACTTTTCAAAGCACTTCATGATCACAGGCGTGAGAGCAACAGGCCTATAATCATTCATCCTGTCAATGGTTGGCTTTTTGGGGACAGGGATAATGGTGGCAGATTTCAGGCAGGATGGAATGATGGATTGTTGCAGGGAACAATTGAAGATCTTTGGGAAAACACCAGTCAGCTGGTCAGCACAGGCTTTGAGCACCTTCCCAGGTACTCCGTCAGGACCAGCAGCCTTCCTGGTGTTCACAGTCCACAATACCTGTCTCACTTCATGTTCCTGAATCTCCAGTGTACTGCTGCAGGTTGGTGGTGGATAAGTTGAGACTGGGTCTGATTTGTCAGTCTCAAAGCGGGCAAAGAAACGGTTCAATTCCTCTGCTAGTGAGGCATCTGCGTTAACAGACACATTATAGTCATTGTAATTGGTAATACAGACGCTCCCCTACTTACGAACGAGTTAGGTTCCGAGCGATTTTTCATAAGTTGAATTTGTTTGTAAGTTGATTCAGTGCTATATTTTGTATTATAATTTATGTTTAAGGCCTATATAAGTATATTGAAGGTTTATATAAGTGCATTTGTATCTTTAAGGCTTGTATAAGTAACACGCATTGGTTTCTACTGAAAAAAACATTTAATAAAATGGAGAGAATATGTATAGTACTGTATAGAGAGAGAGAGAGATTTATGTATCAGAAACTGGCCGAAAGAAGCGATCTAACGACGATTGCACAGTTTTCTTCTTTTTTTCATCATAAATGATGCAGTAGCACTGTATGGCATCATTCAATTGATTTGCAAACTTTGTGCAACGTTCAATATTTGGGTCCTGCTGCTCGAGCTTTCTGTTTATAAATGGTACTGACGGTCGAACGATTCAAGTTGTTATATGTGCAACGCTCACCACTCTCACGCGCATCAAGCTTCGTTATTATTGCCACTCGTTTCAAATGAAATGGCTTGCCTCTTCCTTGCAACTCCCTCAATAGAAGCCTTTCACTTTTTACCAACCATATTCAATAATGGATGCACGAGATATTTAATGATACAGATGAAAAAGGTTCTTTGGGCACTGGAGATACGTCACGCACTTCCGCATTGCAACGAAGAAGGTAGATGCTGGGTGAGCTGAGCCCTCACAGCGCCAAGCGTATTAGCGACGGAAAGAAGCACTACTCGGAAAAAAATATACAATTGGACTTACGAACATTTTTCGACTTAAACGCAATTTGCAGACATGTTTGTATGTACCGTTGTTCGTAAGTTGAATGTTCGTAAGTAGGGGAGCGTCTGTATGTCGTATTCCCTGCCACATCTTCTATGAGTTATTTCCTGTGAAGTGCTCCTCAATTTTCCTTGTATTTGCTGCCTTGGCCTTTTTAATGCCTCTCTTCAGCTCTGCTCTGGCAGCGCTGTATTGTACCTTGTCCCCTGACCTGAAGGCAGTGTTACGGCATTTGATGAGTGTCTGTGTCTCCTTGGTCATCCAGGGTTTTTGGTTAGGAAAAAACCATAGCCGTTTATAAACAGTGACGTTGTCCGTGCAGTTGTTGATGTAGGAAAGTACAGTGTCCGTGTAGTCCTGGAGGTTGTGTTGTTCAAAAAGTTCCCAAAGTGGTGTGGGAAAAACAGTCCTGCAGCTGATAAAGGGCGTCCTCGGGACATGATATTAGAATAAACATGGTCTAGAGCAGGGGTGTCGAACCGGTCCTCAAAGGGCCGCAGGGGGTGCAGGTTTTCATTCCAACTCAACAAGAGGATTTGTAAGTGTAATCAGTAAATTAAAGTCAGGTGCTACTTATTTTAGAAGACACCTGATTGGTTAAAATGTCGGCACTGGATCGGTTGGAACAAAAACCAGGACCCAACGCGGCCCTCTGCGGAATCGGTTTGACACGTGGTCTAGAGTTTTATCTCCTCTGGTGTGACACTTCACGTACTGGATAAACTTAGGCAGAACAGCCTTTAAACATGCTTTGTTGAAGTCACCGGCGACAATAAAGACTCCATTGGGGTGGTCAAGCTGCTGTTTGTTTACAGCCGCTAGCAGGATGCTAAGTGCTGTGCTAACATTAGCATCCAGTGGGATGTAAACAGCCATTACAATGACAATTGTTAGCTCTCTAGGTAGATAGAATGTTCTGCACCGTACTGCCAAGAGCTCTAAATCCGGGGAGCAGTGAGTGTTAATGATCTTACTATTGCAGCACCATTCATTGTGTATGTACATGTAAAGGAGAACCGCCCCCCCCACCCCCCTTTGCTTTTCCCTGATAATTCTTTCGAAAAATCATTTCCAAACAGCGCCCGGCTAGCTAGCGATACCGCGGTGTCAGGGATTTCCAGGTGTAGCCACGTTTCCGTGATGAAAATAATGTTGCAGTTCCTGACAAAGCTGTTGGTAGCAAGCTGAAGTTCCAAATCGTCCATTTTGTGGGTGATGGATCTGGCGTTGGTCAAGAAGATACTCGGAAGCGGTGCTCGGTGTGGTTGCTTCCTTAGCTTAGCAGCTAGGCCTGCCCGGCATCCGCGCTTTTGCTTTCTTTCCCTTCGCCGCCGCCGTCGTACTCTGAGTGGGCTGACTATCCACGGACATCCCGGTGGTCTCAAGATTTCCTCGGGGATATTGTAGGTCCGTTGGTAATCTGTTGTGATGTATATATCGCATCTGCTCCCGAAAGTAATTAAATCCTGGGGACTTTAGAAAAAGTTTGCCTCGCAGATGTTATTAAATAACGATAAGATTGAGAAAACAAAACACCAAACAGGAGAGCATAGAGCCCCTGCACCCATGCGCGCCACCATCTTGATATCTTTGTTGGATCCGGGGGAGCCGTTTGGGGCCGAGGATTCTTTTGCAGCCCTTCAATGGCAGCGGAGGACAAAAGTCGCATGTCGTTGTCTAACGGTGATGTAGTGTTGAAACCGAGGTTATGTCCTAAAAGTTACTTCTTCAATGATTTATCATAATGTTCATTGAACTTGTCAACATTCCCACTGTGATTGATTGTTTTGTGACGAAATGAATGTATGGCGCCCTCTTCCGTTTGGTTTTATTTCTGTGAACAAGAAATTCAGTCATTTTATAATTGGAAAATGGTTGATCATTTATCTTTGTGTCTTTGCAGGTTTCAGAAATGATCTTGGTGCTGATGGGCAGGAGTCTGTTGACCTTGAAGGGGAAGTTGAGCTCCCACAAATCAAAGAGGAGGAGCAAGAGTTCCCTCAACAACAAATGGGAGACGAGCAACTTCCGATCAAAACGGAGGAAGATCATTTCACCTGGTCACTTAGTGAGTTCATGAAGAGGGAAGATGTTCTGGGCGTGGCCAGCGGAGGGGCGGAGCCTGCAAACACCACAACATGGACCCAAATTAAAGAGGAGGAGCCAGAGTTCTCTCAACAGTGCAAAAGAGAAGAGCAACCTCCAATCCAAAACGAGGAATGTGTCAAATGGTCAACTGGTGAGCCTTTCAAGAGTGAAGATGATCTGGGCGTGGCCAGCGGAGGGGCGGAGCCTGAAAACGCCTCAGCATGGCCCCAAATTAAAGAGGAGGAGCCAGAGTTCTCTCAACAGTGCAAAAGAGAAGAGCAACCTCCAATCCAAAACGAGGAATGTGTCAAATGGTCTACTGGTGAGCCTTTCAAGAGTGAAGATGATCTGGGCGTGTCCAACAGAGGGGCGGAGCTGCTGAGCGGCAGCTCAACAGAAGGAAGGCGAGCAGAAAATTTAATTGCTCCTTTATCAGATGGCAACGACTTGCTTTTTGACGATGATGATGTTGAAGATGTTAAGAAAAATCCCAGTGGCGACAAACTCAACAAATGCTTTCAGTGTGGGAAAACTTTTGGGAAAAAGTCTTCTTTGAAAACACATGAGGAGCCACACTGGGGAGAAACCCTTATCATGTACAGTTTGTGGTAAAACATTTACACACAAGGGAAAATTTAAAATACACACAAGAACCCACACGGGTGACAAATCATTTTCATGCTCAGTTTGTGGTCAAACATTTACACGGAAGGAACACTTAAATCTTCACACAAGAACCCACACTGGTGAAAAACCATTTTCGTGTTCAGTTTGTGATAAAACATTTACACGGAAGGAACGCTTAAATCTTCACACAAGAACCCACACTGGTGAAAAACCATTTGCGTGCTCAGTTTGTGGTAAAATATTTACAGAGAACGGAATCTTTAAAATACACACAAGAACCCACACTGGTGAAAAACCATTTTCATGTTCAGTTTGTGGTAAAACATTTACACGGAAGGTACACTTAAATCTTCACACAAGAACCCACATTGGTGAAAAACCATTTGCGTGCTCAGTTTGTGGTAAAACATTTACACGGAAGGAACACTTAAATCTTCACATAAGAACCCACACTGGTGAAAAACCATTTTCGTGCTCAGTTTGTGGTAAAAGATTTACAGAGAAGGGAAGCTTAAAAATACACACAAGAACCCACACTGGTGAAAAACCATTTGCATGTTCAGTTTGTGGTAAAAGATTTACAGGGAACGGAAGCTTAAAAAGACACACAAGAACCCACACTGGTGAAAAACCATTTTCGTGTTCAGTTTGTGGTAAAGCCTTTTCTACAAAAAAACACTTAAAAATCCACATAAGAACACACACGGGTGAAAAGCCATTTTCGTGTTCAGTTTGCGGTAAAGCCTTTTCTCAAAAGCCACATTTACAAAAACACACAAGAATCCACACAGGCGAAAAACCATTTTCGTGCTCAGTTTGTGGTAAAACATTTACACGGAAGGAACACTTAAATCTTCACATAAGAACCCACACTGGTGAAAAACCATTTTCGTGCTCAGTTTGTGGTAAAAGATTTACAGAGAACGGAATCTTAAAAATACACACAAGAACCCACACTGGTGAAAAACCATTTTCATGTTCAGTTTGTGGTAAAAGATTTACAGGGAACAGAAGCTTAAAAAGACACACAAGAACCCACACTGGTGAAAAACCATTTTCGTGTTCAGTTTGCGGTAAAGCCTTTTCTACAAATAAACACTTAAAAATCCACATAAGAACACACACGGGTGAAAAGCCATTTTCGTGTTCAGTTTGCGGTAAAGCCTTTTTTCAAAAGCAACATTTACAAAAACACACAAGAATCCACACAGGTGAAAAACCATTTTCGTGCTCAGTTTGTGGTAAAACATTTACACGGAAGGAACACTTAAATCTTCACGTAAGAACCCACACTGGTGAAAAACCATTTTCGTGCTCAGTTTGTGGTAAAAGATTTACAGACAACGGAATCTTAAAAATACACACAAGAACCCACACTGGTGAAAAACCATTTTCATGTTCAGTTTGTGGTAAAACATTTACACAGAAGGAACACTTAAATCTTCACACAAGAACCCACACTGGTGAAAAACCATTTGCGTGCTCAGTTTGTGGTAAAACATTTACCCGGAAGGAACACTTAAATCTTCACATAAGAACCCACACAACTGAAAAACCATTTTCCTGCTCAGTTTGTGGTCAAGCCTATTCTCAAAAGCAATATTTAAAAAAACACTTAATAACCCACACTGGAGAACAATGTTTTCCTGCTCAGTCTGTAGCCACAGATTCGCTACAACAGTCCAATTAAAAAGCTACACAATTGAAAAACCTGAAAAGAAGACTTAACAACCCGCACAGGAGAAAAGCCCTTTTTTGCTCAATTTGTGGCAGGAATATCTTAAAAACACAATTACCCACAGCGGTCAGAAACCCCTTTCCTGCTCAGCTTCTTGCCAGAGATTTAGTCGTAAGGATAGACTTAAAAGACGCAAATGTGTTGTGATAAGCAGTGGCCAATGACGGCTTTGCTTGCTTTTTCAATTTCTGTATGAGGGATCATTGTAATCGCAGTATAATTGTATTTTGCATTCTGAAAATCTTGTTTACACTTTTTAACGTGTAATATCGATCCACACTATTCAAATACAGTAATACCTTAAGATACAAGCTTACTGCGGGATCGAGCTAGTATGTCAATTAACTCGTATCTCAAGTCAATTATTCCCATAGAAATGAACAAAATACAAATTACCGTATTTTCACGACTATAAGGCGCACCGCATTATAAGGCGCACCCTCAATGATTGACACATTTTAATTTTTTTCCCATATAAAGCACACTGGATTATAAAGCGCCCTGTCTATTTTGGAGAAAATTTAAGACTTTTAAGTGCCCCTTATAGTCGTGAAAATACGGTAATCAGTTTCCATCCTAAAAAAACACAAAAAAAATTCTAATTTACTACCGAATCACAATTGAGAACATCTGGTATGCTCATATTGCAAATTTGTCTTGTATGTTGGAACACTTGTATGTCAAGGTAATACTGTATAAGAAAATTGAGTGTTGTTGAAGATTTTATTTACTTCCAAATTCTATCCGAAATAGTAGAGCCTAAATTAGGAAATTACAAAGTGAATAATCAATAATGTGATCTAAATGATACATTAGTTACATTAGTAGATATATGGTGTGAAAGACAATGAATTTGCTCAAAATAAATAAGTTGTACAATGTCCTTATACTTTTGTCATATTATAAGATGAATCACGTTTTTAAACCGATTTATCGTGTCATCTTTTTGGTAGTTCCAATAAAGCTCTCTTTTTGGCGAAAAATACTTTTTGGGTCTTTTTGTTGACAAAATCAGTCTTCCAAATTCAAAGGTGACAAAAAAAGAGAAGTGTTATGTGCTAAGATTTAAAACTAAGAGGAAAATGAATACATTAATTTGAACAGTTGGACAAATTAATAGTTTTCTTTCTACAGGGGTGAAAATACAGTAACTTCATGTCTGAAATTAGCGGTTAATTGTTTTTATCTTTTTGATGTTGAAGGGGATAATTGGTAGAAAAGTAACTACATTTTTATTTTTGCTTTACTTGGCTTATTTACATTAGAAAAGCGTAACCGGACGATTCGCCGAAAGACGTTTCGCCGAATGGATGTTTGGCCGAACGGAGGTTTCGCCGAAACTGGATCGTGTGTGTACACCAGTGGCGGGCGGTGCATTTTCTGGTAGCGCCTTCAACGTATCAATCCAACCCTCAAAAACTTTTATGGCTATAAAACCTCTACTGCAGCTACAGCTGCGACACATAAAAATAATCAATAAATTAATGCACAAAAATGGGGTAAAATCCACTTCCTAGCAGCATTTCATGATTAAATACAAATACTGGAGCTTTTCACACATTAAACCGGGCGAGGGGGTGATTTTTTTTCCCGTTTTTTTCCACGACAACGCACTCGTAAACGGAACAAACAAATTTAAATTAACTTGGATTAATATATACAGACACTCATACATACGTTTAATGTAACTTTACACAAAACTGAATTCTAATTTTGTTGTAATCTTTTGTTACCTTCGTTTTCCGGGTTGGCGGTTTGCCACGCCTCCACCCTCACGTTCGCTATCGATGGACTGTTTGCTGTTGTATTGCCTTCAAAATATTCCCAAAATGATGCACACAAATGTCCTCACAATAGGATAACGCACGACCACTTGCCAACGAGAAATAGTCTTTAAAGAACGATCGCGGGAGCTTCTTTCCTTAGAACAGGGGTCTCAAACTTGCGGCCCGCGGGCCAACTGCGGCCCTCGGGACGATAATTTGCGGCCCCCGTCTTAATGTGAAAGATCGATTTTTTAAATTTTTTTTTTTTTTTTTTTTTTTTTTTTACCCCTTTCCCCATGATGGCGCCGTTTAAGTGGCAGCCAGTGGCAGTAGCTCTGTCCACTCATGTTTTTCTTGTTTTACAGCATGTTTTACATGAAAAATTAGAGGGAACATTGACATGCACCTGCTTGTGGCAGGTGTGATACTGGTGTGCCGATAGCGAGCAATGATGATGTCGTGACCGGATGATTCGCCTAAAGACGTTTCGCCGACGGACGTTTGACAGACGGACAGGTCGTACTAGTATTTGTTAGTTTAATGATTAAATACAAATACTAGTATTTGTATTTAATCATTAAACGCTGTTTTCAGCTGGATTTGACCGAATTTGAGAGCATTTTGAGCCGTTTGGCGAATGGACGTCTATAGACGTTTTTTTGCCTCCATCGCGATATCATCCAGTATTTGTATTTAATCATTAAATGCTGTTTTAGGATGGATTTGACCCGATTGCTGTCATTTTACGGCTCGGTTCTGCTACATCTGCCTGCCCAAGAGTGCTTATTCCCGGACTGCCATTGATGGTAGACGAACATTGATTTTTACTATAATTTGGACAACACCGGCGGCGGGCCGGATTAAAAATCCTAACGGGCCGTATATGGCCCGCGGGCCGAGGTTGAAAAACTTGTACACACACGATCCGGCGGGGCGAGCGTTCGAATCCCGTTTCGGCGAAACCTCCGTTCGGCCGAATGAACGTTCGGTGGAACGTCCATTCGGCGACCTGCCCGTCTGTCAAACGTCCGTCGGCGAAACGTCTTTAGGCGAATCATCCGAGTACCGATGATTTCGCTCACACTGGTACTCAGTGCGCTCAGGAAGGTTGTCTTTCTGCTCAGACCAACAAAAAATTAGAGGGAACTTTGGTTCGGAGCTGAATGAACCAATCACGGTGAGGTATACGGCTCTGGAGGGCGGGACATCGGCCAGGCTGTCCAGTGCCTCGTTCACTCACTCATTCATTCCTCCAATCAGCCGGGCGGAGGAGAAGCCGTGAGGCCGATCACTCCGCTCGGCGCGCACACTCCTCCGCTGCTCTCAGCATAGAACTGAATGAGGCGCTATGATCCGTGATCCAGCCTGTGTCAGTGTCTGTAGCCATCTCCGCGATTGAAACGGAGAGCGAAAGTGCACATGCGCCACAAACCCGCGCGACTGAATGTGAAAGATCAACTCGAGACTCATTCCAAGTGGAAAAACATATTACAGAGCCCCAGAGATGTCTCTTTCAAAGCCTGCCGTGAAGAGAAAGGTCGGTGATGAGCACAGACAGTTTCAAGAAAAGTGGGGAGTGCAATATTTCTTTGTTGAACACAGGGGCACCCCGACGTGTCTCATTTACACTGAAAAAGTTGCGGTGCACAAGGAATACAATTTGAAACGTAATTGTACTACGAGACATGCTGAGGAGTACGAAAAATACCAGGGAGATGAGAGAGCCAACCAGGTTGCCAGTCTTAAAACACGTCTTCTGAGGCAACAGGATTTCTTCAAGAAGGCTACCAAAGACAGTAATGCAGCAGTCAAAGCTAGCTACGCCGTTTGTGAGTTGATTGATCCTGTGCTAAGTGATCCCAAATGGCTCATGGACTTGGCTTTTCTTGTTGATATCACACATGAGCTTAATGTACTGAACAAGAAGCTACAAGGCCAGGGGCAACTTGTCAGTGCTGCCTATGACAACGTGAGAGCATTCTGCACTAAACTTGTGTTATGGAAAGCCCAGCTCTCTCAGACAAACCTTTGCCATTTCCCAGCATGCAAGGCTCTCGTGGATGCAGGCAAACCATTCAGTGGTGAGAAGTATGTTGAGGCCATTTCGAAGGTACAGGAGGAATTTGATCACAGATTTGCAGACTTCAAGACACACAAAGCCACATTTCAAATTTTTGCAGACCCCTTCTCCTTTGATGTGCAAGATGCCCCTCCTGAGCTTCAAATGGAGCTCATTGACCTGCAGTGCAACTCTGCACTCAAAGCCAAGTTCAGGGAGGTGAGTGGAGAAGCAGACAAGCTTGGGCAATTTTTGAGAGAGTTGACCCCCAGCTTCCCTGAACTTTTCCGAAGGTTCAAGCGGACCATGTGCCTTTTTGGGAGCACATACTTGTGTGAGAAGCTCTTCTCCACCTTGAACTTCAATAAGTCCAAGTACAGGTCCAGACTTACTGATGAGCATCTTCAAGCTCTACTGAGGGTCTCCACTGCTTCCTCCCTCAAGCCAAATGTGACTATGTGAGAAGAAGCGCTGCCAGGTCTCTAGAAGCAAGGAGTAGGCAAGAGAAGCCGTGTTCAGAATATTTCATGTTCAATGTTCCATTCAAGTTCAGAAAGTTAAAGGTTAAAGAGCTGTTAATACAGACATTTGAAATGGAATAAAAATAATTCATTTTCTCTACTTAGCCAGCCAGTGTATATCTACTGTATGCTCATTAGTATTATTTGGTTTTGTATTACTGATTTATTTATTTTTTATTCATCTTTAAGTTAATTTATTTAATTCATTATTTTTTGTTAAAAAATAAAGATATTTGATAACGTTGGAATGTTTTATCAGTGCTTTTCTTGTGGAAATCCTGATGCGGCCCAGTCTCACCCAGACTCGGCCTCTAGCGGCCCCCAGGTAAATTGAGTTCGAGACCCCTGCTCTAGAGCAAGGGTGTCAAACCCGGGTTGGTTCGCGGGCCACATTAACATCAACGCCCTTTCATGTGGGCCGGACCATTTTAGATCTAATATCTAGATTTTTTTTTATTTTTCTAAATTGGATTAAAATAACTGGATCAAAAGCCCAAATAGTCCGTTTTTATAGATCTAAAGCAATTTTTATTTAAGCTTTTTTTTCTTGGTATGGAAAAATGTCTTTTAATCATGTTCTTTTAGTTCAAGTGGAAACAAAATATTTTTTTAAATTGGAAAACGGAAAATATTTGTATATTTAAACTAAAAACACAAAAGAAAAAAATTGGATTAAAAAATTGCAATGATTGATTTTAAAAAGGGGAAAATCAGGAAATGTAATGTACATCTATAATCATTTCCTAAAACAGAAAGTCGGCACTCATGATTTACTTCCCGGGCCGCACAAAATGATGCAGCGGGCCAGATTTGGCCCCCGGGCCACCACTTTGACACCCATGCTCTAGAGAGGTTGTGCCCATTCAGGGGTCGAACCCATGACTTTGACGTTTTCAGCACCACACTCTGACTAACTGAGCTAAACAGCAATGTGCTGGCTTTGGCTCGGGTGCGACTGGCGGGTGAGTCGGCACGGAGATACGGGGAGCTTGGACGGGCGAGGTCGAGGGGGGAGCTTGGACGGGCGAGGTCGAGGGGGGAGCTTGGACGGGCGAGGTCAAGTGGGGAGCTTGGACGGGCGAAGTCAAGTGGGAGCGGGGAGCTTGGACGGAGGGGTCGAGCGGGGAGCTCGGACGGGCGACGTCGAGCGGGGAGCTTGGACGGGTGAGGTCGAGCGGGGAGCTCGGACGGGTGAGGTCGAGCGGGGAGCTTGGACGGTTGAGGTTGAGCGGGGAGCTTGGACGGGCGAGGTCGAGCGGGGAGCGGCGAGTTGGAATTGAAAGTGCTTCTAATAGGGGACCGAAACGTTTAGGTCTCCCGGGCTGCACTGGCATCTGCCCCCACATCGGAGCCACCTCACCACCAGGTTGTGATCGGTTGACAGCTCCGTCCCTTTCTTTACCCGAGTATCCAAGACATGCGGCTGTCCTGATGCCAAGTGCACATATGGACACCCTTATGCTTGAACATGGTGTTCATTATTGCCAATCCACTACCAGCGCAGAAATCCAACAATAGAACACCACTCGGGTTTCGATCAGGGGGGCCGTTCTTCCCAATCACTCCCTCGAGGTCTCACATCAGCATTGAAGTCCCCCAGCAGAACAAGGGAGTCCCCATAAGGAGCACTCTCCAGCACCCCCTCCAAGGACTCCAAAAGGGGTAGGTACTCTGAACTGCTGTTTGGTGCATGCACACAAATCAGGTGCCGTCCCCCCACCTGAAGATGGAGGGATGCTGGACGTGTCTAACCCCCCTTGAGAGGAGTGGTACCGGAACCCAAGCTGTGTAGTGCTGAGCCAAACTATGTCGAGCCGGAATTTCTCAACATCACGCTCAGGCTCTTTCCCAACCAGGGAGGTGACATTCCACGCCCCAAGAGATAGTTTCTGCAGCCGGGGATCGCCTTCTTTGGCCCCTCTCACAGGTGGTGAGCCCATGTGAGGGGGAACCCACGTCGCCTCTCCGGGCTGTGCCCGGCCGGCCGGGCCCCATGGGTCTAGGCCCGGCTACCAGGCGCTCGCCATCGCTCCCCTCCTCCGGGCCTGGCTCCAGAGTGGGGCCCCGGTGACCCGCGTCCGGGTGAAGGAAGATGTAGTCCAATAATGTTGCTCATCATAAGAGGTCTTCTGAGCCATTCTTTGTCTGATCCCTCGCATCAGACCAGTTTGCCATGGATAACCCTACCCCGGGGTTCAAGGCTCCGGACAACATAGCTCCAAGGGTCACTGGGACTGACAAACCCCACCACCATGATAAGGTAATGATTCGTCGGTGGGGTATTATTAGCTTAAGTGCATGTTTAAATTCAACATGGTATCTAATTTTGTAAATCCCTGGGCCGAATGTCTCGTACCGCCTTTTTTATTGTAATGGAAATTTTTAAATGCGTAATGGATGACTCTGTGAATAGCAGGACTAACCAAGGCTATGCCAGTCCCCGGCCGAGACCAAGGTTCTTGCGCTGGTGGTCCTCAGGAGCTCTGTCAGCAGGTGGGAATACCCACGTGCTCTCAGTATATCTGCTTCAATGTGATTGATTAATTTTGTGAGTTACCTTGTAAAGTGTGAAGTGATATGTCAGAAGAAGCAGAGTGGCGCAGCGGAAGCGTGCTGGGCCCATAACCCAGAGGTCAATGGATCGAAACCATTCTCTGCTACTAACATCGGTTCTTTTTTTGAAGAAGCAAACTACCCCACTTCCAAGTGTTACCATTGCTGTGAAAAATTGTTCTTGACAACTATTAATTCTGTAAAACTTATCTTTTCTCATATTCTTCTGAGGGATTCCTACTGATCAAAAATCAGATCGGAAATCGGGCCTGATCGCATCATTTTCACAAGATCGGAATTTGATAAAAAACGAATTGTTTTTTTTAATGCCTTGACATTCTGATGAAGGCGGAAGTGATACCGCAAAACATGTCAGGTAAGGCCTAAAATTCATTGTGAAAAAGGAACAGAAAATAGTCAAATAGGAACATTCATTTTTATTTCATTACATTTAGTCCATTTTTTTTGTCATCTATTTCAAATATTAACAACAACAAGTGTTTAATTGCATTCTAGTTTCATACACTTTGAGAGCATGTTCTCAACAAAAAGAAAATGCAGTACCAGTTAAAAAAAACAACTGAACAAGCCAGGTAAAAAAAAGTGAAAACAATCGAAAATTACATCTAAATATGAGAAAAGAAATTCCTGTCCTTAGGAATAAAACATTGGCAACAAACTGAGCAAAAAAGTTGCTCTCTTACTGAATGTTTGAAAAGGTCTTTGCGCCTGTGTGGGTTTGTTGTGTGATGCTTTAAGTTTTCCTTCCAAATGAATGTTTGACTACAGACTGGCCAAGAAGAGGGGTTTCAAATTCTATACGAGAGGAAACTTAGAAGCGTACTTGTCATTAAGGTGACTTGATGACTGGGCTGTCTCGCACTGTCTTTGCCGCATATCTGGATAAAACATAATTGTGCTGAATGGAGGTAGGTGTACGCGAGCACAGGTCCTCCTGTCTAGAATTTGGGGGACGCAGTCCACGCGAGACTTCCAAATATGTCGATAACTGCTGTTTGCTCGATTTTTGAATGTATTTTTTTTCTGAGGAAAAAATAAATAAAAACGAAAAACAAACAAGAAAAAAATAATTCAAAAACATAACGCCAAAAATACATTTTGAAAAACAAAGAAAAACACCCTCAGACAATAAATTAATTTGAAAAACGAAGAAAAAAATACTTCAAAAAAACACCACCACACCAAAGATGAATTAATTTGAAAAACGGCCAGGACTTTATTTTATTTTCAAGGTGAGTGCGATCAGCTTCCGTAAACCTGAACCCCATTAGAAATAAATTAATTCAACATCACCTTTTATTTTGTCTCATGAAGGTCCCCTAACATAATGAAACAAAACATAAACAGCTCACTGAAACGAACATGGATGTAATCTTAAACTTCCTTTAGTACACAACAGACAAACTGTTAGGGTTTCTTGGTTTTGTTATGCTTTTTCCCGCCTGGTTTCCTGTCTGAGTGATTGCCCATTGTGTTCAGCTGCCGTGTCTCCGCCCCTGGTGTATCCTTCCTCCCTCTTGTGTTTCCCAGGTGTTCCTAATTGTCTTGTCAACACGTGTCAGTCTATTATAACCCCACTGACTGCTTTGTCATTGTTGGATCGTCTGCTGATTACCATGCCATGTTTCCACATTTTCCTCGATCCAACGTGGCGCTCCTCGTTCCGAAGCAGGGAAACTTCATACAATTCAAGAGGCATCTTGGTTCAGTAAAAGTGACAAAAATTATTGCTTTTTTTAATGAATAATAATCCAAAAATGTGATTGGCATCCTCAGCCACTGTTGTTTTCACTTGACTAAGTACCTTTTTAAAAATGTATTTTTCAATGTCATTGTAGTATTTACTGAAATGAACAGTTGAATTATAAAAATTGCTTTCGACATGCATGGAATTGGAAGTCATGTGAAAAGTGCAAAAGCAACGTTACACAAGCCCATGACTGTAGGAGTAACGGAACAAATTGTGTCCGGCAGGTCAGCGAGAACCATTGAGGCCATGTCACTGTCTATTGTTTCACAACCATGGTGTCTTCCAACAGTCGATGCTCCAAAATGAAGCATGGTTTGACTTTTTCAGATTGGACACAATAAACATCAAGAATAAAACAAAGATTGAGTTATGGTGGGTTTCCAATCCTTAGCCAACATGTATTCTCGTACAAAGGGCCCAAGGTCTTTAGCTGAGTGAGGAGATATCATCATGGAAACATGTGGATGAGATGGTGACATGGGGAGATCCGGCGGGTTATCCTTCATGTACCATTTTAATTGTTCATCAGACAAATGTGTATTGAAAGCCACTCCGGGTTACCAATAAACAAATCGCCACAATGTATTTGCCAAGTATGTCCTTCAATTGTTTGTAACGAATCAGTATAGACCTCATTACCTTGCCTATCATAGTAGAGCGTGCAATGCAAGCAGTCAGAAACCAAATCATATGTACGTAGGTGCCGTACCCAGGGCAGTCACAAAGGCCAGTAGTGTTCGGCTTGTTTCCAGCCGTCGGAGTCGGTGTCAATGCGAGCCCAGTAGATGTCAGCTGATAGATCTGTAATACAACTTCAGGAATAGGCACAGAAAAAGTGAGATCAATTTAAAGGAAATAGGTTTATTACCAGACTGCAAGATGGAGAGAGAGCTCTAAGTGGTGAACCGCTCAGCGTGGTGTCCTTTGCAACTCTCTCTCCGAATGAACAGGGGGTCAGTCTTTATATAGGAAAACAGGGAAATATTTCTAAGACAGTGATGTAGGACAAAGTTTATGTAAACAAAACTTTAGGCTGATATGGTTAGACATTTGCAGGGCTAAGTTGTATGCAAACACGATATTTTTATAGCTCACACAAACTGCCGCAGCCTAGCTTACATCGCGCGATTCGAACAAACAATTATTAAGCTAGTTGGCCACATCGCACAATACAAGCAAACAATTGCAAAGCCAGCTAGTTAGCCTATCTTACATTCCACGATCTAACAAACAATTGCAAAGCCAGCTAGTTAGCCTATCTTACATTCCACGATCTTAACAAACAATTGTAAAGCCAGTTTGGCCAGTCTATCTTACATTTTACGATCTTAACAAACAATTGTAAAGCGAGTTTGGCCACATGGCGCGACATGAACAAACAATTATTAAGCCAACTGGCCAGTCTATCCCACACAGCAAAGATTGGGGCAGTTGCTTGGTGGTGCCTTGCAGGAGAGTCTTGGAGTTGTTGTCCATCTGGACAGGACACATCTTTATAAGGTCCTGGCCCATCAAGTTGACAGGGCACTTTGGAGCATAGATGAAGGAATGAGTGATAGTCAGTGAGTAGCACTTAGTGGCTACTGGGGAAGTTAAAGGCAGGATGATCTCTTCACCCTTGGATCCTAGTAGTGGTATGATAAGTTCACCAATAGGCATTCTCAAATGCCCGCACAAATAAAGAGATGGGGCAATCCTCTGTGAAATTCTTGCAAGAGAGAATCGAATCGACTCGTCTCTGTCCAGGTTCATTCTCACGTTACACGCATCTTTTCCCTGTTTTAGCTTCAAGGACCATAGTTACAATGGACGTCTCAGCTCTCAAGGGAGGGTTGGGAAAATAGGAGTGAGAAGTCAATAGTAAAGGACCCTAGTTACAATAGAAGTTTTAGCTCTCAAAACAAATGAAGGTCATGTAGAGACGAAGGTTCTTCTCCACATCCCAGCAGTCCAAAAGGATTCGACGTTCCTGTTGTTTGGTCTAGCTAAGGAGCAAAGCATTTACTTCATTGCAAGCAGATGTAGACTATCATAACTTTTCTTGTGTTAATGAGCTAAGTAAAGCAAAGCGTACTTCATTGCGAGCAAATATATAATAATGTAAGACTAATAACCCTAACAGTATATTTTTCAATAGAATTGAATCACAATCTCCCCCTGTTCGCAAGGATTAATATATTAAGCCTGTACCCTTTACAGCAATTAAGCCACATAAAATGCATGCTAATCAAAAACTCCAAATTCATTCAATAATGTGTATCGCGCAGTTGTTTGAAATGAGCAATACCCCAATCTAGTAGTTTTTTGCAAACATTTAACATTACATTCCCTTTGTAGTTTGTCTATCATCTCCTATAAAACTTTCTTACTCGATGTTTTTCCTATAGTTGCACATAAAATAAAAATCTAGTTACATATCTCCCAATTATCCCCTTCAACATCAAAAAGATAAAATCAATTTACCGTTAATTTCAGATAATGAAGTTAGCGTATTTTCACACCTGTAGAAAGAAAACAATCTTATATATTAATTTGTCAAATTGTTCAAATTAATGTATTCATTAAATCTGAGCAAATAACGCTTCTCTTTTTTGTCACCTTTGAATTTGGAAGGCTGATTTTTTTTCAACAAAAAGACCCAAAAAGTATTTTCCCTCAAAAGAGTTTTATTGGAACTACCAAAAAAATGACACGTTAAATCAGTTTAAAATCGTGATTCATCTTATAATAAGACAAAAGTATAAGGACATTGTACAACTTATTTATTTATTTTGAGCAAATTCATTATCTTTCACACCATATTTCTAATCATGTTTTTTAGATCCTAGATTCAATATATCAATCATTTTCATTCAAATGTATCATGTTTGAATAACACTCAATATTCTTATTGGATTTGCTAGCAAATTCAATAGACAAAAATTGCAATTTTTCAAATTTCTTAGGCATGTCTTTAACTGTGACGACATTTTCCATATTATTTAGATAGTAAATTAAATAAAATCTTCAACGACACTCAATTTTCTTATACAGTAATACCTTGACATACAAGTGTTCCAACATACGAGACAAATTTGAGATGAGAGCATACCAGATGGTTCCCAATTGTGAGTCGGTAGTAAATTAAAACAAATTTTGGTGTGTTTTTTTTAGGATGGAAACGGATTAATTTGTATTTTGTTCATTTCTATGGGAAGAATTGACTTGAGATACGAGTAAATTGACATACTAGCTCGACCCCGCGGTAAGCTCGTATCTTAAGGTATTACTGTATTTGAATCGTGTGGATCGATATTACACGTTAAAAAGTGTAAACAAGATTTTCAGAATGCAAAAACAATTATACTTCACTTAGAATGATCTTTCATACAGAAATTGAAAAAGCAAGCAAAGCTGTGATTGGCCACTGCTTATCACAACACATTTGCGTCTTTTAAGTCTATCCTTACAACTAAATCTCTGGCAAGAAGCTGAGCAGGAAAAGAGTTTCTGACCGACGTGGGTACCGTATTTTCACGACTATTCGGCGCATTGTATTTTTAGCCGCAGTGTCAGTAACGGGTGCTATTTCTGTATTTTAAACACACAAAGCATGCACCGTTTTTTAGACGCATATATATTATATATGGATGAACATCGAAACGCAATAGCGCTGGCTACCGGAAGTAGCCTATTTCCGGGTTCCGGTGTGCAGTGACTGCTGGGAAATATAGTTCTTGCAAGCTACACCCACACGCTAAAAACACGTTTTTAAAAAGGTAACGGAAGCAAAACTGAGTTTGGTTGTACTTTATTTAGACATTTTACAACTTACTTATGTCATCATCACCCACAAATCCATCAAAGTCCTCATTTTCTGTGTCCGAATTCAACAATTGCCCAAATGAGTCTTCCAAAACGCCGGGTCAAGTGGTTGTAGTTCTTAAGCCTCCGGGAATGACGGCAAGCTCTGAGTTATTATATAATATATTATGTATTCCGTTGAAGCCAACATCTAGCGGCAGGATTTCTTTTGTAAATACAGCCGAAATGACGGCGAGCACCAAATTAGTGTGCTCGCCGTCATACTGAGTGTATTGAAGAACTGGGTGTATTAAGAACTCTATATCCCAGCAGTCACTACGCAGAACTTTATCTACGGGAAATAGTAGAGTCTGTGGCTGCTTGGCGTAGTTGTCCTATCGACTGATTTATTTTATTTTGTCGTGATAACAATTTTAGTATTTGTCCATATATTTATAGTATATAGTTTTTCAATTGTGTAGCTTTTTAATTGAGCAGGAAAACATTGTTCTTCAGTGTGGGTTAATAAGTGTTCTTTTAAGCTTCTCCTATGGGAAAATGTTCGCCCACAAACTGAGCAGGAAAATGTTTTTTTGCCAGTGTGGGTTATCACGTGTCTTTTTAAATGTTGCTTTAGAGAATAGGCTTGACCACAAACTGAGCAGGAAAATGGTTTTTCGCCAGTGTGGGTTCTTGTGTGGTCTTCTAAGTGGTGCTTTTGAGAAAAGGCTTTACCGCAAACTGAACACGAAAATGGTTTTTCACCAGTGTGGGTTCTTGCATGACTAATTAAGATTCCCTTCCGTGTGAATGTTTGACCACAAACTGAACACGAAAATGGTTTTTCACCAGTGTGGGTTCTTGTGTGGTCTTCTAAGTGGTGCTTTTGAGAAAAGGTTTTACCGCAAACTGAACACGAAAATGGTTTTTCACCAGTGTGGGTTCTTGTATGTATTTTTAAATTTCCCTTCTCTGTAAATGTTTTACCACAAACTGAACATGAAAATGGCTTTTCACCCGTGTGTGTTCTTGCATGACTAATTAAGCTTCCCTTCCGTGTGAATCTTTGACAACAAACTGAACACGAAAATGTTTTTTCACCAGTGTGTGTTCTTGCATGACTAATTAAGTCTGCCTTCCGTGTGAATCTTTGACCACAAAATGAACACGAAAATGGCTTTTCACCTGTGTGTGTTCTTGCATGACTATTTAAGTCTTTCTTCTGTGTGAATCTTTGACCACAAACTGAACATGAAAATGGTTTTTCACCAGTGTGGGTTCTTGAGTGTATTTGTAAAACTTGCTTATGAGAAAAGGCTTTACCGCAAACCGAACACGAAAATGGTTTTTCACCAGTGTGGGTGCTTGTGTGTATTTTTACATTTCCCTTCTCTGTAAATGTTTTACCACAAACTGAACACGAAAATGGTTTTTCGCCTGTGTGTGTTCTTGCATGACTAATTAAGTGTCCCTTCTGTGTAAATGTTTTACCACAAACTGTACATGATAGGGGTTTTGCCCCAGTGTGGCTCCTCATATGCGTTTTCAAAGAAGACTTTTTCCCAAAAGTTTTCCCACACTGAAAGCATTTGCAGAGTTTGTCGCCACTGGGATTTTTCTTAACATCTTCAACATCATCATCGTCAAAAAGCAAAGTGTTGTCATCTGATAAAGGAGCAATTAAATTTTCTGCTCGCCATCCATCTGTTGAGCTGCCGCTCAGAAGCTCCGCCCCTCTGTTGGCCACACCCAGATCATCTTCACTCTTGAAAGGCTCACCAGTTGACCATTTGACACATTCCTCATTTTCGATTGGAGGTTGCTCTTCTCTTTTGCACTGTTGAGGGAACTCTGGCTCCTCCTTTTTAATTCGGGGCCATGTTGTGGTGTTTGCAGGCTCCGCCCCTCCGCTGGCCACGCCCCGAACATTTTCCCTCTTCACGAACTCACTAAGTGACCAGGTGGAATCATCTTCCTCCTTTTTGATTGGAAGTTGCTCATCTCCCATTTGATGTTGAGGGAACTCTGGCTCCTCCTCTTTGATTTGGGGGAGCTCAACTTCAAGGTCAACAGACTTATGCCCATAAGCACCAAGATCATTTCTGAAACCTGCAAAGACACGAAGATAAATGATTAACCATTTTCCAATTATAAAATGACTGAATTTCTTGTTCACAGAAATGAAACCAAATGGAAGAGGGCACCATACATCCATTTCGTCACAATGCAGTACAGACGCTCCCCTACTTACGAACGAGTTAGGTTCCGAGCGATTGTTCATAAGTTGAATTTGTTTGTAAGTTGATTCAGTGCTATATTTTGTATTATAATTTATGTTTAAGGCCTATATAAGTATATTGAAGGTTTATTGTTAGGTTCATCCAATTGTACGTTTATCCTTAGGTATTTCCAATTCAGCTTTCAATAAAAAAGGCACCTGTAGTCACATCACCATTTAATTCTTGCAAGAAGAGAATACATCCTCCCGCTCGTCCGGTCAAGATTATTCTAACGAGTGGCATTATGTCCTGCCCATTTAAGGCCTCAAATCAAAACAATTACAAGGTTATCGATTCGATCCAATTGCGTAAGCAAGAAACAAAACAATTCCATAATCAAGCAAACCTAGCGTCACAAATTAAAACAATATGCCTGATAGCCATCCGCTGAACCAACAACAATTTAAGCGTCCTTCACAGATCTTCATTGCGAACTTGCATCTGGGGAAAGGGTTGAGGCGTATCTTCCAGTAATCAGTCCTCGGAGCAAGTACTCAGTGTATTGTTTTATGTCCTTGCGAACTTGTATCTCTCGCTGGACCCAGCTGTCCTGGAGAGCGACCTTGGAGTAAGCGTTTGTCTTCGTTGAAAGCACATATTAATTCTAACTCTAACATAAAAGCTATCAACACATATATATATATATATATATATATATATATATATATATATATATATATATATATTGTTTAATATAGTTACACATTTAGGATGAGCATTACTATTCCTAATAAGCAGATATATTGATTAATACAGTAAGCATGTATATTATAAGGCTTTATATTCATTGCAAACACATTTATAATAATGATTACTCCAACATTCCCCCCTATATTATAAATTTGCACATGATCCCCCTAATAAAACTTAAAACACATTTATAATAATGATTACTCCAACATTTATATAAGTGCATTTGTATGTTTAAGGCTTGTATAAATAACACATATTGGTTTGTACTAAAAAACATTTTATAAAATGGAGAGAATATGTACAGTACTGTATAGAGAGAGATTTATGTATTAGAAACTGGCCGAAAGAAGCGATCTAACGACGATTGCAATTTTCTTCTTTTTTTCATCATAAATGATGCGGTAGCACTGTATGGCATCATTCAATTGATTTGCAAACTTTGTGCAACGTTCAATATTTGGGTCCTGCTGCTCGATCTTTCTGTTTATAAATGGTTCTGACGGTCGAACGATTCAAGTTGTATGCCCGTGCAACGCTCACCACTCTCACGCGCATCAAGCTTCGTTATTATTGCCACTTGTTTCAAATGAAATGGCTTGCCACTTCCTTGCACCTCCCTCACTAGAAGCCTTTCACTTTTCACTAACCATATTGAATAATGGCTGCACGAGATATTTCATGATAAAAATGAAAAAGGTTCTTTGCGCACTGGAGATACGTCACGCACTTACGCACTGCAACGAACTGGGCAGAGGAAGGTGGATGCTGGGTGAACTGAGCACTCACAGCGCCAGGCGTCGGTATTAGTGGCGGAAAGAAGCACTAATCGGAAAAAGGCGCGCAATACAAAATCGAACTTACGAACATTTTTCGACATAAACGCAATTTTCAGACATGTTCGTATGTACCGTTGTTCGTAAGTCGAATGTTCGTAAGAGGGGAGCGTCTGTACTTACTACTGTAGTATTCTCGTAAACAGCAACATGAGTTGAAAACTGTTTATAGGTGCATTTTTCAAAGTATGGCACTATTGGTCAGAAAAGTTTCTTCACTGGTGATGTAACTCCTTAAAATTTGTCAAATTTTTTTGGAGCCTTTTCATTGTAAACATTCTCTTATGTTTTAGATTTTAATTTAGTTTAAATGCTTTCGCCAAAGGGCAGTGGCGGGCCGTTAGGGCCTTCAAGGCCTTCTCTGCTGGCCTAAGAAATATCTGAATCATATTGTATTTTGTCCATCAATACTTATTATTCGAAATGGTCTGTTAGCTTCCTTTCATTGCTTTCCCCCCTGGTTGCACTGCTTCCAGATGTGTGTTTTCATATTGAAGCATTTAACCAATCACATTTCAGCCATTATTTGTTGCCAGATCAGATCTGCCTCAAAGCCTTCACAATCAGTTATGCGGGCTCTGCTGCATTAAACTAGACTGTTGCTTTTAACCAATCAGATTTCGAGTTGCAACCCCACAATGCTTTTTCATACGCATTAGCATTTTGCTGGCTGGGATACGTCATTGCTTTCACCAACTATGATTGGCTAGTAGGCGGGCCAAAGCCATAGTGAGGCAGCCAGAGATCGCAAACTCCACCCACAATGGCCGACTCACAGCAAAAACAGGCAAAAACGAATGGATTCTGTTGCAGATTTGCTCACCAAGCTATTTTCCAGACGGACTTTTCCATAAAAAAATGGACATCATTAAGAAAGGGCGGTCAACTCCGAAGCTAGCAAGCCTGTTACAGCCGGGAAAATGGTGTGTGCGTTCCACTTTCAGTGCGCTAACTTAGCTGCACAAGCAAATATATTGTTGTGTTGATTTAAAGCCATTTTCAAAACGGACTATGCCGGAAATATGACAGGACAGGCTCGACTTTCATCATTACCTTCGATGGCGATAGGAAAGAAGGAAGAAAGAAAGGAGGATGGATATTGTGTAAAAAAGATTTTGGGTGAGTATAATATGGCTATATTCCTAAATAATATTTCAATTGTGGGCCCGGTTCTGATATCTGAAAAGCTCCAGTGTATGTATTTAAGCTCCAGTGTTTGTATTTAATCACCAAATGCTGCTAGGATGGGGATTTTATCCCATTTTAGTGCAATTTTTGCCGTTTCGCCATTGACATCCATCGCTGTCTTTTCCCAAGGAAATCACCCCCCTGGCCTGGTTGTAACGTCTCAAAAGCTCCAGTATTTGTATTCAATCAATAAATGCTGCTAGGAAGTGGATTTTACCTAATTTTAGTGCATTTTTTGTCATTTCACGTATGGACGTATCGACATTCATCGTTGTCTTTTTACCGGGGAAATGATACTCCGGGCCCGGATCTAATGTCTAAAAAGCTCCAGTATTTGTATTTAATCAAGAAATGCTGTTCGGTTGGATTTTACCCCATTTTCGGGCAATGTTTGCCCGTACGCCATTGACGTTCATCGCTGTCTTTTCCCGGGAAAATCACCCCCCTGAGCTGGTTTTAATGTCTGAAAAGCTCCAGTATTTGTATTTAATCATGAAATGCTGCTAGGAAGTGGATTTTATCCCATTTTTGTGCATTAATTTATTGATTATTTTTTATGTGTCGCAGTTGTAGCTGCAGTAGAGGTTTTATAGCCATAAAATAGTTTTTGAGGGTTGGATTGATACGTTGAAGGCGCTACCAGAAAATGCACCGCCCGCCACTGCAGAACAGTAATCTAAAGGAAGGAAGATGTTACAGATTATAGTAATGAATATTCAGCAGTTAGCGACATCTAGTGGTTCATCATTGTAGCACGTTCTCAGTTCTACCCATAACGCTATGCGCTGTCGTGCTTCGATTCATTCAGTAAAGTCACGATCAGAAACAACAATGCCACACCGTTAAATATTTCATTATGAAATATTAATTGTGTAACGTAAAGTATATATCGGTCGATCATGCATTTATGATCGTCAAATGTGAACGTACCTTCGAGTTTGTGAAGAACAACTTTAGCTTGTATCATTTTGCAAACAATAGAATGTTGATGACATGAGAGATCCTCTTTCACGCCATAAAGTTCCTTCTGAAACTTTGCCGCAACCGGCGTCGTTCTCCCAGACATTTTTCACACTTTTTTCTGTTCGCTTGACGACGTACTGATGCAGACGACGTGTTCCTTTGTTAGCTGCCAGCTAGGCTAGGCTAAAGTACGACTCCCAAAACGGATTGAAGACAAACGGACTGACGTTCGAGTCCACAAACTATTTAATGTTGAGCATGTTGTCGAGGTTTCGTTTCATTTAAGTTAAATTAAATTGAGGAGAAACAAGAGGCGCACAAACAAAAAGTTAAAACCCTAGCCATGCAGAAATGAACGCCCGAATCCCTTCTTCTTCTTCTTTTTCTTCCACTTGAGGTTTTACGGTTGTTGGCAGCCAACGTACTGTAGCATTATCGCCCTCTACTGTCTCAATACCTCAAAATACCAAGTTCTCAATTCAGATTTTAGACAGAGGGGGCGATAATGTTAAATTTGGTCTCTTAATGCCACAGCGTGAAGACAGCAGCTCGAAGTCCAGTTCGAGTCTAGCTAGACGTGACACTAAATCGAAAAGCTACATTTTGAGAAAAAGTTAGGTAATTTTAAGGACATTTGGTTTTGGATTGGATTGGATAACTTTATTCATCCCGTATTCGGGAAATTTCATTGTGACAGTAGCAGAGGGTGATTAGACAGAACAACAAAGCAAAAAGCACCCAGTACAAAGTAAATCAAAGTAAATGGGATCATTAAGAATCACCAAATCAAATCATTAAGACAGAAAAGCAGCAAAAACACAAAACGAGCAAGAGTGGACGGAGCTACCGCCGCCGGCTGCCACTTGAACGGCGCCATGTTGGTTGGGATAGCTAAAACGGATACAGACTCAAAAAGACGTTGTAAAGTTGGGCAAAAACTGGAACCACAAACAGGAAGTCTTCCATAAGATGGGGAACTTCTGCAGACTGTGACCGAGGTAGAGAATATGCAGAGTCACTCTTCCAAGCTTATCCACACAGTTCCTCAGTAGTCTGGAGCTGAAGACAACAGCAGCAGAGCAGGACTCCGCTTCCGGCCTGGTAAGCACCGACAGCTCTTCCATCTTATCCCATGATGGAATGGTTGGTCAGAAGCGTTGCTTCTTCTCCCGGCACTTTTGTCCAGCTCCAAATTTCCAGCGGCACCGAGGTGTTTCTCCTTCTGCTGCGTATTGTAACAGCTAGTCCCATGTGTATGACAGCGTAGGCATGGCTGATGGTTCCAAAAAAGAAGTGGCAGAAGAAAGCCAGGCTAACAGAACAAAGAAAGTTGTAAAAACATTAAAGTAAAAAGTATAAAGTACAAAGTAAAGTAATAAGGAATGTATTAAGAAATATTTAAATGTAATTTAAAAAAAGATAGAAGGGCTGTAAAACACGAAAAAGAAATAAGAGTGGACAGAGCTACTACCACTGGCTTCCGCGTGACGGCGCCATCTTGGAAAAAAAAATGTTTAAATGTTACATTGTGGTTGATCTTATTGCAAGTAACAAATAACACATTTTAATATTTTAATATAAGTGTTTTTAACGTTATTTCAAAATTTACAAGTCCACAATCCCTCATTCAGACTCATTCAAGGTAGTGTGGACAAGTGGTCTAAGCCATGGATTTAAGTTCCAGTCTCTCAGGAGGCGTGGGTCCAAATCCCACCACTGCCAATTAATTCATGGGCTGTTTATGGTCCTTTGGTTGGATTGCTTATGGCTTTTCACTAACCTGTAAAATAAAATGTGAAACCACTGGTGAGAGAGCTGAGTCCCGAACACACTAATAGGAGTGTCACGTTTGCACACCACCGTGTCACTGACGGTACCTCTAGCTTCGCTTTAACCATAATGAATTTTTTTTATGAGACTCCTTTTTGCAAATCAACGGCATAACAATGTTGTTAAAGAATTCAGAGATTTTTTGTATTTTAAAAGTGTAGGAATATTAAATTAAATGCACACATTTTTGGCGTGAGTGGTTAGCGCGTCAGCCTCACAGCTCTGGGGTCCTGGGTTCAAAGCTAGGTCATGTCCATCTGTGTGGAGCTTGCATGTTCTCCCTGGGCCTTCGTGGGTTTCCTCTGAGTACTTCGGTTACCTCCCACATTCCCAAAACATGCATGGTAGGTTGATTGGACACTCTAAATTGCCCCTAGGTATGGGTGTGTGTGTGTGCATGATTGTCCGTCTCAATTGTTATGTAGAAGGGGAATTTCCATTATCTGTGTAGCAATTCCATGGAAGCTTGACTTTAAAATTGAAGCGAATGAAGATGCAAGATTTTTTCCACAAATTAATGATTGCCTCTGCAAATAATGTCTAGATTCCCACAATTTAGTTACCTGTGGTCTGGCAGTGAGTGAAAAGGAGAATAGCAGCAGCCCGATTTACCAGCCCATTTCTTTGACTTGTCATAATGTCACGTAGTGTGGGGGTGAAGGAGGGAGTGTAGCCTATCGCAGGGAAACCAGGACATTCATGGTATACTTAAAGAGTTTTAATTGAAGAGACCAAAAACAAAGTGCAAGCATTTCAGCCGAGATTCTCATTTTCTGAACGGCTTTATCCTCTCTCGGGTCGCGGTGGCCAGTCGATCGCAGGGCACAAGGAGACAGACAACCATACACACTTATACCCAATGTTCGCTCTAATTTTTAGCTTGTTTGGGCAGAAAGACAACCTCCCTGAGCACACGGAGTACCGGTGTGAGCAACATCATCATTGCTCACTATGGGCACACACCAGTATCACACCTGCCATAAGCAGGTGCATGTCTACTACACATACATGATTTAGTAATAATAAAATGTAATGATTAATATCTATGAATGGGCGGCCCGGCGGATGAGTGGTTCACGCGTCGGCCTCACAGCTCTGGGGTCCTGGGTTCAAATCCAGGTCAGTCCACCTGTGTTGAATTAGCATATTCTCCCTGGGCCTGCGTGGGTTTTCTCTGAGTACTCCGTTTTCCTCCCACATCCCAAAAAGATGCATTGTAGACTGATTGGACACTCTAAAATTGCCCCTAGGTTTGGGTCTGAGTATGTATGGTTGTCCGTCTCCTTGTGCCCTGCGATCAGCTGGTCTCTAATATCAATCTCTGTTAACTGTATTCTAACAGTGTGGTACCCTCATTACTTACATATATATATTTATTCCATACCATTCAATTTAATTGTCAATAGATATATTTTTTATTATTACCATTGCTTCTTTAAGATCCTCCAGGCAGAGGAGTCTCTCCTTTTTTTGTTGTTGCCCAATGCTCTTACACAATTTCAAAGGGTTCTGATTGTGCTTCACTGAGATAAGGGTGGAGATGTTCTCTTCTGCTGTAATATCTGCCAAACGGCCTACATGTTTATTTCAAAATACAGAAAAGATCAACAGATAAAACACTAAACAAAATTTATTTTAATGTCTATGAAGAAAATTCAAGAAAAAAAAACTTTTCTTGCATAAAACGTGAAAAAACTCACTTGTGCCTGTCGCTGCTCGCTCCGGGCATCGCCATCTTACCTAGGGCGCCGCCGTCTTCCCTAGTTAAATGTGCCCCGAGTGGCCAGAAGCAAGTAGCCTTAATACATGTGTTTTAGCGTTTAGCATGTCAGCACATCCCAATAGTTGTTAAGGCTGATTGAAGGTCTTGCGGTCGATTGTTAAAATATCAGCCTTGATACCTGTGTAATGTGTCTCTCATGCTATTATTGCACCCAGAGACTTGAACACTTTACCACTACGGACACACTTCCTGGTTGTGCTTACGTTACTTCCTTTTTGAAAGGAAATAATTGCACATTTGTAATATGAACCATCGAAAAAAGATCGAGATATTTCGACATTAGAAGCAATTTGGCCACCAGAAAATCTTGAACTTCTGGTAAGATAATTTAATTTCTGTCATTAAAAATCATCAAGTTCACATCAAGATAGACATTTCTTTTTTCAAATTGAATAATTTGATATTTTGCATTTAAAAAGAAAGGCATATTAACTTCCTTATGATATTGACCCTAATAATGTGCTTTTGATTCATACAGTATCTCAGAAATACCACATGCAATGTCTTTTGTTAAGATTTCATTCAACATTTGTAGTCCCTATTAAAACCATGAATATGGAGTTGAAAATTGTGTATCAGGGGGTGGCTTATACGCACACAGGTGAATCAACCTGAATTTGAACCCACATCTCCCACTGTGAGGCCCACACACTAACCACTCATCCACCGGGCCGCCTGTCTTAAATCTCAAGGTAAATATTTGCTCACAATTTTACTCGCATCTCAAATTCCTCGTATGTCCGGGCACTCTTATGTCAAGTTATTACTGTACAGTCCCCTTAAAACGAAATATACGGACGCGCATGTACGCTGTCAGGAGCGGCCCGTTTGTCCCTCCTGGCTTGCCGTCAGGTCAGAGCAGCTGCAAACAATCTGTGATTACTTCCTGATGTAGGTATTTAAGCACCACGCAAATGGTTAGTCATTGTCGGATCGTTCCTGCATGACACTGTGTAAATTCCTGCGTGACACACTACGTGTTACACCATACATCGCTACAAGGTATTATTCCCCATACTCCGGTTCTGTTACGTTTTGGCATATACAAGCCCTTGTTATTTTGTAAAGCGTTTGAGTCATTGAAGCTACTGACATGAGTACAGCCCGTCTCGTTCTATCCTGCTTCCCCGCTCCCGGGTCCGAATCTCCCTGATCGCGCTTCGACGCCTCGGCGCGATAATAACATACGCACACAATTGGGCACGCATGTGCCCAGTTCTTACTGCTCACCTTGAAAACCAATTGTTCAAGTGCATGTTCGCGTGGTGCATACACTTGCGTCCATTGTGGGGGCTAGGGGTTTGGGATTATAAGAGTCAACTACTTTGTCGTTATTGCTGGATCCACTTGGCAAACATTTTGGCATTCTTCTGGCCACTTCCAATAAGGAATGTTGGCGGGGGCGATTGTGCAAACATGGCTTCATACCTGGCCAATTTTGTTTCGCATCAACCTCAATACGGAGAACCAGAGGACATAAATAGAGGCCCCATGAGAAACTGCTGCCACGGCTCCTTGAAAGTGGAAAGGCTATGTCGCACAAGCAGCTTCTGCTTGTATGCACTATAAAAAAATGAGCGTCAAAAGTGGGCCCACCTTCGAGTCTGTGAAGAACGACCTTTGCGTGCATTATTTTGCTAAAAGTCGAACATGGCTGGGGGGCTGGCTCTTTTGTCCCAGAAAGATCCTTCTAGAACTTTGCTGTCGTTCTAGCGGACATTGTCCGCACTTCAGTTCTGCACACTTGCTGAAGTGTCAAAGAGAAGAATGCGGTCAAGTGAGCCGCTGTTTCTCTTTCCGTAGTCAAGCCAGCCGCGCTTCATTTTTGGTTGCCTTATTCCTTCAGGTTTTATGTCAAAGAGGGCCCATGAACAGAAAAAAAGAAGATGACATCACCACCGAATCCCAGTCAAGCACTTCGGGCAGTGGATTTCAACTATCTCATTAAATTGCAATGAGTGTAAGAATGCCATATTGACAAATAAAGGTTACTCTTTAAATAAATAAAATAAGGCCATTGATTTTTTTTCAGTCTGTTGAAGGAAATCCCGGCAATAACATCACAATGCAGTTCCAGCACTGCGTAATTAATAAATGGAGTGTCGTTGAAAAAATAAAAGGTCTACAATAATCAGGGGGTAATCAGCTATCACTTGATCACCGATTTGGGCTGAATAGGTCAAATGCCCTGGGAGTTATTCAACAAAATAGGTGCTAATAACAGTAATAAATGAATAATTAATAAATTGAGTGTGCTGTTGAAAAACTAAAAGGAGCTCCATAAACACAAGGTAATCAACTATCTTTTCTGAAAATTTTGTGTCAACATGTCAAAATTAAAAGGTGTTCAACAAAGAGAAGGTAATCACCTATAACTCCTGTTAATTTGGTGTCAATAAGTGAAAAGGTTTTGGAGCTATTGAACAAAATAGGTGCTAATAACAGTAATAAATTAATAAATGGTGTGTCGTTTAAAAACTAAAAGGTGTTTGATAAACAGAAGGTAATCACCTATCACTTCTGTTAATTTGGTGTTAACATATGAAATGGTTTTTGAGCTATTGAACAAAATACAGTAATACCTCGACATACGAGTGCCCCGACATACGAGCAATTTGAGATACGAGTAACATTTCGAGCAACTATTTATCTTGAGATACGAGACAAATTTTGATATAGGAGCATACAGCAGACGCGAGAGGCTGCTCATAAGAACATCATGGGCACTGTCTTTCTGGTCGCAACTCCCTCGTGTAATGTCTCTACGAGCACTGGGCGGAGCGTTGCATTTTTTTCACTGGGTTTTTTCCCCGTTAGTCAGTGCGAATGGCGGAGCTTGTTCGCTAATACGAGAGGCGTACTACTTCCCGGACAAGTTGGCAGGTGATCGTACGTTATCCTATTGGGAGGACATTCGCGTGCGTCATTTTCGGAATATTTTGAAGGGAAGACGTAAGCAAACAACCCTCGATAGGTTGCATCTGAAAGTCAGGGTGGGGGCGGGACAAATAGAGCCAACCCAGGAAAAGAAAGCTATAAAAATTTAAAACTAAATTAGAATTAAGTTTAGTGCAAGGTTAGATTACATTTATTTTTGAGTGTCTGCATCGTAATCCAAGTTCATTTGAATTAGTCAATTGAATAAGTCTCTCTCTCCACCTCCTCTCTCTCTGTCCCTCTCTCTCCCCTCCGCAAAATCCGTCTAATTTTAGTACAATTAAACACATTTTAGTACTAATAAACCACTAGTTATTTGTTACTTTGCTAATAGATGGCGAATTAGAACAAATAAAAATGTTTTTCCAATCTAATATCCTGTTTTTGGTGTTTTTTCAGGGTTGGAACGAATTAATTAGTTTATAGTTCATTTCTATGGGAAACTTTCATTTGAGTTACGAGTAAATTGACATACGAGCTCAGTCACGGAACGCATTAAGCTTGTATCTTGAGGTACCACTGTAGGTGCTAATAACATGAGTAAATTAATAAATCAAAAAAATGTGTATTGTGTTAGCACCTAATTTCTTCAATAGCTCCCATTATAAATATAAATATTTGAACTTTAAATCTGTATTTATTAAATAAAGTGGCAGGCCGTGCATTTCGCACCTAGGCCTTCAGTAGTGCTATGTCTGAATCAATCCAACCCTCAATAACTATTTCATGACTAGAAAAACCTTTACTGTCGCTACAGCTGTGACACATAAAAATGCATCAATAATAACTTCATAAAATTGAAATATTTAGGAATTTAGCCACATTTTCCTCACCAAAAATCATTTTTATTTGTACACAAAATCCATCCTCCTTTCTTTCCTCGAGAAGATTTCAATTACTCTCTCATACAGATTATCTGTGCGTTTCATATCAGTCAAGAAGTTCTTCTCTATCGCCATCAGAGCTAATGCTGAAAGTCGAGCCTGTCCTGTCGTATTTCTGGCATAAGTTTTTATTCGATTTAGGACTGAAAATGTCCGTTCGAAAGAAGCAGTGGATACGGGGATGGTCACTGCCAAACACACTAATGTGTACAGCTGCCCCATGCTCTCACTCAGATTTTTCTGCTGAAGGAAGTCAAGGAGATCAGTGGGAGATTTTCCTGCAAAATCATCCATGGCATACATTACAGTCAGTTCTGTTCTTAGCCGAGGCAGATCGAAAAGTGCTCCGTGGCTCTGTGTTAAGCTGGAGAAGGCTGCATGTGGGAAAGTTAACTGGAATTCCCGAAACTTCTGCGGGTCAAGGAGGGAGACAAACACCAGTCTTTCGTGGTCCTGAAATCTGGTCTGCGTCTGGCAAATAATATTGTCCAGAACCCTGTCGTAGAGTTGGTGGTAGTGCGCCCAAGGATCTTGCACTTGACCTCTTCGCGCGCTCGGAGCGCCCGCACTGCGTTCAGTAGCCTCGTAGATTTCCCCGTATCGGCTCCTCTCGCGTTCAACTGTGTCACAAAACTCCTTTACTCTTGCAAGACAAAACTGTACATCCAGTTTGTTGTTCTGTAGTATTGAAAAAAGCACGAATGAATGCTCAAAAATGCTGTTAAATGTGTGAAGCAAAAAACAAAATTCAAAATCATCCAGACATGCTTTAAAATCATCAGCACACCGCACAGACTCCTCGTCGTACTCGTCATGATGCTCAAGGATGTGATGAAACAGTTCCTTTAGAGCATCTCTCTTCTCAAAAACTGTATTGACCACTCTGGATGCGTACTGCCACCGTGTTGGTGCCACACGAGGGAGACGCCGCTGGCAGATTTTGTCCAGCAGCTGTGTGCATCGAGGCGATCTAAAAAAAAATGCAGCAAAGCCATTAAGGTGAGCGAAAAATATTTTGCTTTCTTTAAGCTTTGATGCCCCCTGAGTCAGTACTAAATTAAGCTGATGTGCATAGCAGTGTATGAATAAAGCTAACGGTGCTCTCTCCTTAACTTTAGCCTGCACCCCATTAAATCCAGAAGACATGACTGCTGCACCGTCATAACACTGTGCCACAACTTTACCCAGACATTCATTTTCCACCAAAAATTGGATGATAAGACCTGCAATGTTGTTGGCTTGATTCCCACTGGTAACATTTTCAAATCTGACGAACCGCTCCTTGACACCTCTGCCCGTGACATAACGCAGAACCAGTGCGAGCTGCGCCGCGTTACTCGCATCTGTCGTGTCATCCACCATAACAGTGACAAACGGTGCTTTATCAACTTCCCTTTTGATCTCTTCCCTCATCACTTCAGCAGTGGCAATGATCAGGTCATTTTGTAATTTGCCCGACGTCCCACTAAACATATTATTAGTGGACAGGTGGTAATGTAAATCTGTGTTTCTCTCAGCAATGAAAGAAAAAAGCTCTACATAATTTCCTTTGTTTGGGGATGCAGCGCTTGCATCGTGTCCCCGAAATGAAAGTTCCAGCTTACCCAAAAAAATGACACAGTCCATCAGTCTTTTTAAGATTTCCCTATTTTTCTTCACCTTTTCGTTGTGGCGCTCCGTTTCCCTGTGCACTTGCTCGTTAAACTGTAACTCCACTCGGGTTTCCCCAAAAGTTTTGGAGAGCACCGTTGCTTGTAAGTGTCCGGCAGAGCTTTGGTGTCTCGTTGCTGCTTTGGTTAAACAAGACAAATTGCAAATCCAGTGTTGCTCCAAACACCATGTCCATCGGTGGCAAATAACAAGCACTCCCAGCAATACAATTTGCAGTGTTCCTCGGAGCCCGTAAGCCAGGGGTAGCGCTCGTAGTTAGCGAACTGAAAGCGGCGGACACACCCTTTTCCCGGTTGTGACAGGGTTGCTAGCTTTGGAGTTGACCGCCCTTTCTTAATGATGTCCAGCTTTTCTTGATAAGTCCGTCTTGAAAATGTCTTTGACAGTAAATCTGCAACCAAATCCATTACGAGATCATCTTCACTCTTGAAAAGCTCACCAGATGACCAGATGACATCTTCCTCCTTTTCGATGGGAGGTTAATCTTCCCTCTTTTGCTGTTGAGGCAGCTCTGCTTCCTCTTTAATTTGGGGCCATGCAGAGGTGTTTGCAGGCTCCGCCCCTCCACTGGCTCTGCTCAGATCCTCTTCTATCTTAAAAGACTCCTCACCAGTTGACCAGGTGACATCTTCTTCCTCCATTTTTATTTCAAGTTCCTCTTCTCTCTTTTGGTCTTGAGGAAACTCGGGCTCCTCCCCTTCGAATTGGGGGGGCTGATTTCTGAAACCTGCAATGACACAAAGATAAATGATATACAGTCATACTTCTAACCAAATTAATTGGCTCCAGAACTTTTTTCGCAACTTGAAAATTTCATAAGTAGAGGTGTACTATATGTAATTTTTCTAATTTGTTCCACGGTCCTCACACAACTACCAGCTAAACCCTTTAAAATTAATAAAAGCATCCCAATTTTGTATTAAAGATGTGAGCAAACAAGCAATGAGAGAAAATGAGGAAATGATTTATTAAGGTCTTAAAATAAAAAAAACATGTGAAAATGTGCCCTGCACTGCTGAATTAGTTCCCTCCGCGGCCGTTATTATGGGAGACGTAATACCTGTGTTCGTCTGCCAGATGGCGGCAAGAGCATTTCCTACCAGGGCTGAAAGCTACATTTTACCCTTTTACCTGTGCCCTGTGCGTGTATGTGAATATGTGCCGCGTTGCATTTGTATGGTATTTAATCACTTAATAAAGGGAATTGCAATCATTAATAAGAGCATTTGGTTGAGGTGGACAGGTATGTAAGAAAGAATCTTGAAACATGGATAGTGGTAGTTGTGAGACAACCAATTGAATTGAATGTGTTTATTGTGATTATAGAAGATAGAATGAGAGCGATGAAATGAAAGCCTAGTAGAGGGTAGCAATGTTCTAAAGTGAGAATCAATGCATCCACGACAATATATATAATAAAAATGAACATAAGGAAATCCATTTTGGGGGATTTGGTAACCTGGATCTTCTTCATATATCTCGAGTCACTCATTTGCATATAATAATTTCATAACCTGAAAATTTCATACCTAGAGGCATTCGTAAGTAGAGGTATGACTGTATTTTATAAACTGTCAAATCCAACTAGAAATCCTTTAGGTTAGACTGGGACTCTAAAGTCTTATATTGGCAGTGGAATAATTTACTAATCTGCTGGTTGCCACAGTAATGAAATTAAACTGAAGAGGACACCATACATTCATGAGGTTGCCCACGTAGCACAAACAATCACAGTCAACAGTGAACTGTTTTTAGTGTGTTTTACTAAGAAAGGGACTATTGGTTAGTGAAGTATCCTCACAGGCCCTTAAAATTTTCCCAAATCCGTTTTGAGCCACCCGAGTGCAAATATTCTCTTGTATTTTTGAGATGTCTAGTTATTTAGAATCCTTTTATAAAAAGGGAATCACATTTTTATTTGAATCCTTTTTAACTTAAAAGGAAAACTGACAGCCAGTCTTTTTTATTGAGTGAAAAAAATTGTGAAGAGTCACCATTCAGTTTAATTGGTTTTCTAAATTAATATTTTTGGATTGAAACCCACGGACCCACGGACCCACGGACCCACGGACCCACGGACCCACGGACCCACGGACCCACGGACCCACGGACCCACTTGGGATATTTTCTTATGACCTTCATCATTATGAAGCACGTTGTCACCATCTGGTGGAGGAGTGATGACATTGTCTGCTTGCATTCCTTCTGCTGAGCTGCAGTTCACAGTCTGGGCCGCTCTGTTGGCCCCGGCCAGATTATCTTCAGTTCTTCCAGTTGACCCGGTGACATTTTGCTCCTCCTTTTTGATTGGAGATTGCTCTTCTTTCTTGTGCTGTTGTTGAGGGAACTCTGGCTTCTCTTTGATTTGTGGGAGCTCAACTACCCCTTCAAGGTCAACAGACTCCTGGCCATCAGCACCAAGATCATTTCTGAAACCTGCAAAGACACAAAGATAAATGATTCACCATTTTCCAATTATAAAATGACTGCATTTCTTGTTCACAGAAATGAAACCAAACGGAAGAGGGCACCATACATTCATTTCGTCACAATGCAGCACTTACTACTGTAGTTTTCTCGTCAACAGCAACATGAGTTGAAAACTGTTTATAGGTGCATTTTTCAAAGTATGGCACTATTGGTCAGAAAAGTTTCTTCACTGGTGATGTAGCTCCTTAAAATTAGTCAAATCTTTTTTGGAGCCTTTTCATTGTAAACATTATTTTATGTTTTACATTTTAATCTAGTTAAAATGCTTTCGCCAAAGGGGAGGCATTAAAAAAAGCATTATCTTTTATTCAATAGCAGGTCTATTATCATTTCTACATACAAGCACCTCTACATATGAGCAGCTCAAGATACGAGGAAAATTTCAAGCAAATAATTCTCTAGATAAGAGAAAAATTTTGAGATGCGAGAAAGCCAGGTGGCCAAGACATGAGAGGCTGTTTATCATTGTAGCGCACTGTCTTTTTTGCTGCATCTGTTTCGTGTATAACAGATATCTACGAGCACTGGGCGGAGCGTTGCATTTTTTTCAGTGTTTTTTTCCGTCACTCAGCGCAAATGCTGGAGTGATCGCTAATACGAGCAGCATAGTATATATTACTACTCGTTGGCTGCTCATAAGAACATCAGGGGCACTGGCTCTCTCCCCAGCAACTCCTCGTGTAATATCTCTGGTCGCAACTATCCCTCTTTGTAACGTCTCTGGGAGCACTGAGCGGAGCGTTGCATTTTTTCAGTGTTTTTCCCCCATTAGCCTGTTAGCTCCAGTTAACGGAGCGATCGCTAATTCAAGACTACTTCTCATTGGCAAGTGGTCGTGGGTTATCCTATTGTGAGGACATTTGTGTGCATCATTTTCGGAATATTTTGAAGGAAATACAACAGCAAACAGCCCATCGATAGCGAACATGAGGGTGGAGGCGTGGCAAACAGCTAACCCGGAGAACGAAGGTAAAAAAAAAAAATTAAAAAATAGATTTCAGTTTTGTGTAGTTACATTAAACGTCTGTTTGAGTGTGTCTGTATATATTAATCCAAGTTAATTTAAATTTGTTTGTTCGGTTACGAGTGCGTTGCCGTGGAAAGTCCCCCCTCTATGTCCCTCTCTGTACCCTCCGCGAAATCTGTCTAATTTTAGTTTTATTAAACACATTTTATTACTATTAAAGCGCATTGCCATGCAAAAAGTATGTCTAATTTTACTACTATTAAACACATTTTAGTCCTATTAAACCACTAGTTATTTGTTACTTTGTTAATAGATGGCGAATTAGAACAAATAAAAATGTTTTTCCATCCAATATCCTGTTTTTGGTGTTTCTTTAGAGCAGGGGTCGGGAACCTTTCTGAAAGAGAGAGCCATAAACAATTCCCATTTTCAAATGTTATTCCTTCAGAGCCATACTCACAATTTAAAAGTCAAAATACATGAAAATGTGCGATTTTTTTTTGTCATTTTGCCACTTTTAAAGTACAAAAAGTCTCTGAATTATTTTGGCAACATTATTACGCTGTTGCCAATCAATGAATATCAATGAGTTCAATGAGTATCAGAGAATGAATGCAGAAGACTCAAATCAATGCCACAGTTCCGACGTAGCATTCCTATTGTTATAGGCTCCAGCACCCCCTATATGAGATTTACCATTTCAGAAAATGAATGAATGTTGGGATTAAAAACAGTGGGAGAAGCCCAACGTTGCCTCGGCAGCAAACCCCGACTGGGTGGATGGTGCATTTCCAGACGATTTTCTGGCACTCGGCTATCAGATTCAAGTATTCGGCCTTTCTTAGGTGGTCTCGATCCCCTCCTCTGATGGTACTGCTAGTTCTATGAGGTGAAGTGCTCTTGCCTTGGAGGACCATACCTCAATGTCTGTGCGGAGTGATGTAGTGATGATCTCTGATGATAGTTAATATTCTAATTATTTATAAGCTACATTTGAATTTTAGCATTAAATATGAAGTACTTTCACAGCTCTATTTTTTGAATTTTCAATTTAGAGCATGCAAATAATCTTTAAGGAAACGCATTGAATTTGGGTTAGCAGAAGGAGACTCCTTCTCAACAGGAAATGGACCAACGGTAGTGCTAGGAGCCCGGGTGCTCAACCTACAGTATAAAGAAGAAGCACTAGCACAACCCAAAGTGGGAACGTCCATAGCAAGTGTTGCTGACCTAACCATACCCGCCCAACGTTTTGTTTGCATAAACTCTGTCCTACATCGCTGTCGTGTCACTGTTCAATGGATAGAGTTGCAAAGGACACCAGGCTGAGCGGTTCTCCACTGTTAGAGCTCCCTCTCCATCCTGCAGTCTGGTAATAAACCTATTTCCTTTAAATTGATCCCGCTCTTTTTGTGCCTGTTCCTAAAGTTGTATTACAGACCTAACAATAGCGATTCAAATGATTCAAATACAGTAATACCTTAAGATACGAGCTTACTGCGGGATCGAGCTATGTCAATTTACTCGTATCTCAAGTCAATCTTCCCATAGAAATGAACACAATACAAATTAATCAATTTCCATCCTATAAAAACCCACCAAAATTTGTTCTAATTTACTACCGACTCACAATTGGGAACCATCTGGAATGCTCATATCTCAAATTTGTCTTGTATCTCTAGGCAAAAAAATTGCTCAGAATTTTCCTCGTATCTCAAATTTCTCGTATGTTGGAACACTTATATGTCAAGGTATTACTGTATAAGAAAATTGAGTGTCGTTGAAGATTTTACTTACTTCACAATTCTATCCGAAATAGTAGAGCCTACATTAGGAAATTACAAAGTAAATAATCAATAATGTGATCTAAATAATATGGAAAATGTTTTCACAGTAAAGGCATGCCTAAGAAATTTGAAAAAATATAGTTTTTGTCTATTGATTTGCTAGCAAATCCAATAAGAATAGTGTTATTCAAACATGATACATTTTAATGAAAATAATTGATATATTGAATATAGGATCTAAGAAACATTAGTAGAAATATGGTGTGAAAGAAATGAATTTGCTCAAAATAAATAAGTAGTACAATGTCCTTATACTTTTGTCATATTATAAGATGAATCACTTTTTAAACCGATTTAACGGGTCATCTTTTTGGTAGTTCCAATAAAGCTCTCTTTTTGGTGAAAAATACTTTTGGGGTCTTTTTGTTGACAAAATCAGCCTTCCAAATTCAAAGGTGACACAAAAGAGAAGCGTTATTTGCCAAGATTTAAAACTAAGAGGAAAATGAATACATTAATTTGAACAGTTGGACAAATTAATTTATAAAAGATTGTTTTCTTTCTACAGGTGTGAAAATACGGTAACTTCATGTCTGAAATTAATGGTAAATTGTTTTTATCTTTTTGATGTTGAAGGGGATTATTGGTAGATTTTTATTTTATGTGTAACTATTGGAAAAACATTGAGTAAGAAAGTTTTATAGGAGATGATAGACAAACTACAAAGAGAATGTAATGTTAAATGTTTGAAAAAAAATACTAGATTGGGGTATTATTCATTTCAAACTACTACACGATACACATTATTGACTGAATTTGGAGTTCTTGATTAGCATGCATTTTATGTGGCTTAATTGCTGTAAAGCAGGGGTCCCCAAACTTTTTCCTGTGAGGGCCACATAACTTTTCCCTTCTCTGATGGGGGGCCGGTGTCAGTTTGTAACAGAAAAAGTGTGACGATCGTAGGGGAGCTTAAAAAATGTATTGTTTTCCAGAAAGCCACACATAACCAAATAACCCTTTCCAGGTTCTTTACAGAAAAAGTCAGGAAACAAATAATAACAATATTAATAAAATAAATAATAACTAAATAACCCTCTGAGTTCTTCACAGAAAAAACAGGAAATAAATAACACTATTTATGAAATAAATAATAA